>NC_089222.1:76128172-76384084 GCF_963924675.1 Phocoena phocoena | reverse complement strand
GCCGAGGTTTTCATGACTATGAGGATTATGGGTGTAATCTGTGGTCATGGAAGACACTTCTTGGCCTGTAAAAGTTAGGAATGTTCAAGCACTCCAGATAACGAGGTGAATGATGGGATGTGAGCCTCAGCCTCATGACCCTTCCCTGTCTCATGGTCCAACCTCCAGCTATTTGGATTCTGCCCGTTCCCTTGGGGCCCATTTGTGGGGAGTCTTTGATCTCCCGCAGCATCTCTGCTCCAAGGAAATGCTCCAGTGGGTGAGTCTCTTCACTCCATCACCTAAAGAAAGGAAACAGGAAGCAGATGTTGTACCCACTTTGAAAATGGGGATCCTGAGGTCTCAGAGGGCCCTGGGTCTTGACGGACAGTCTGTGGTAAACAGTCCTTGGTGGATATATGGTGTCTCTTCCATCCTAGAGCAAACCTCTGAGTCTGGCCCTGTTTGAGAAAGGTATGCAGGTGGCCCCATTCTTTGTGTAGCTCTCCTTCCTCTGTCTCTTCTGCCCCCCTCACACCCCTCCCCACCACTGTTCTGTACCACATGACCACTGTCTGGGGCTTATCCCACAGTGAGGGCTAGAGCTGAGCTCTCTGACTCGTGCACTGTGCTTCTCTCAGCAGAGGTGGGCTGTTCTTCCGGTGGAGGCAAGAGCCACTTTTGCTTTACATCCCCAGCAAACTTTCCATCACCAGCCCCGACTTGAAGGAGGAAACCCCAGGACTGTGCCTCTCTTAGTTCCTTGCCAAGACCCCTCACATCTTCCCAACTTCCCAATCTGGATCTTTGCCCAAGCCATTCCCTCGCCTGGCATATTCCTCCTCTTTGCTGTCACATTTTAGACTTTTTAAAGTTGGCTGAAAAATGTGCCTCCTTCTGAAAACTTCTCCAGGCCTGTCCATCTTACCCGATCACTCGCTACCCAGTGTGCCCTCAGCATCACATCACCACTTTGTACTACTGTCACACCTCATTTCTTTCTCGTCCTTGGAGAATGAACTGTTCTACATAATTTAATTTCAGAAAAAACCAAGACTTCACCCTAAGCACTTCATGCTGAAACTTTTCAGATTTCATCTTTATTTTTGGTAAACTTTTTGAAATACAGTTTAAACTTTCGATGCCTTATATACAGACCATTCTGAACACAATTCACCTTTTTTTTTTTTTTTTGATGCCTCAGGATGCATGGCGATGTTCACTGATTTCAGTGAACATGAGTAGAGAGACCTCCAAGGCCACTGCCGAGGCCTAGGTTTTCCTTTTCCATTACAGAGGGTCCCTCCCAATGCTGCAGCCCTTCTAGGACTGACTTGCTTTGAGGGAGGCCTGATCAGGGAATATAGCCCCTAGAGCAGTATGTGTCACTTCCTGTGGGCCCCGGAGCAGCCCTGTGGCTAAAAGCCATATTTCTCTTGGATGATGATGATGATCTTAATGGTATAGCTGGGGAAGGTGAGATATAAGTGACCTAGACCTTCTAAAGCCACTGAAACCCCAGTCCCAGAGGGTACCAGCAAGATGGGAAGACAGAGGGTGATTCTTCTAGAAGTAGATCTCTCCTGTTATTCCTTTGATCTTTGCATCACTCCATCTTTATTTTGCTGATTTTTATTTAAAGGGCCCTAAGCATTTCAATCACATCAGCTTGTCAGTTTCATATGGATAAGTACCAAAGGACTGGGCCCTGCCTCTCACTCTTGGCTGCTGTCAGCTCCATGCTGTGGGCATGAGGGCTTTGATATTTATATGATGGTGATAAAGAAGGCTTTCAACCAAACCCTATAGCCCCATTCCAGATAGAGGCTCTTGGGAGTGTTGTCTGAGAGTCTGCCTCACTTTTAAGTATTTTCAAATTTGACATGTCTCTTATTTTTGACTGCTGAGGGAGACAACTCAGGGTCCCGGGTGGTTGATGTTGCATTGTGCCCAGGGGAAATAATTTTCAGGATTTCATAGGTAATTATTTTTAAGTGGATCCTTTTTGCTTATATATGTCATATCAAAATCATGTTTCTTCAGAGCTATGATGAGCAGTGTCATAAAGTCCAAACTGAGAAAGGTGAAATCTCTGATTGGGGCTACAGAGAGATTTTGCATTTTTTTGTGATTGAATATTTTGCAGTGGTTGGTCAAGCATTAGTGTCTTCAGGTTCCCAGAACTAGGAAATGCATCTGTCTCTAAGATAAATACGTTTGTAATGAAAGTTGTTTGTATTTCTGGACGTACTCAGTTGACACAAATATATCAGATCCTTACGTTTTCCTTTAAAATTTCTTTTATTAGGTATTTTTCAAATTTTGAAAGCGATTCCTATTTTTTGTAATAACAAGTGAAACGTTGCAAAGATATATGTAAATAAAAATGCTAATTATCCCTCCGCTCCCACTTCCCAGTCCCTCCCTCCCAAGGCAATCACAGTTAGCTTGTACATTTTTCTTCTTACACGTACAAAAAGAAGCAAACATATAAAATTTAAATGTAAAATTCTGTTTATTTTTTGGCATAATTTCTAAAGAATGCCCTGCATATAATTTTTATACTTTGAATGATTTTTCCTTTTTTTTGACTATAAAATTAATACATGTTCACCGTAGAACATTTGGAAACAAGGAAATAGTAGAAAAGAAAAATCATCCCTAATATAACTTAAAGATAATTATATATAAACTATTAATATTTTTTGGCAAATTTCCATTCAGCACAGCAGAATGCAAAGACTGTTTTGTTTGGAGTCAAATAAATGTGAATTCCACATTGGCATTCATCATTTACTAGCTATGGGAGCTTACTCAAGTTCTTTCACCTTTCCAAGCCTTAGTTTTCTTATCTGTAACATGATACAATAGCATAGTCTACCACTGTAATAATGTTTGTAAGTGGATCCAAAACTGGCAGCCAGCATTATCAGTAGTAGTTTTTTCCAACAGATAGATAGATAGGAGTCAGAACCATACTCTGATTTATCCTAACTTGTTCATTTAATCTCACATCAGGAATACTTCCTCAGATCACTAAATAGTCTTCAAAACATGATTGTAACGACGGCCTCATGTGGTCGTACCACAGTGTAGTAAAGCATCCCCCTATTATTGAACGTTTTGGTCTTAAGGAACATTACTATTCACTCAAAGCCTGTAGCCATTTTAGGGCAAAAGACTAGATTTCTCTCACCTTAGAATTTCAGCCCAGGCTGTGAGCCCAGTCCTTACATGAGTGGTTTCAACCTTAGATAGTGGCTGCAATTATAAAAACATCTGCTGAGGGCGCTTTTAAGAATATATGTTGCCAGATACTCTCCTCACCCACACCCTTACCCTCCCATTCTGATCTGAGCGATCTGGGGTAGGGCCTGAGCACTGCTTTTCTTCCCCAGATCCCTTTACCTACCCTAAGCCTGTCCTCTGAGAACGACAGGATTAGATGATTTCTTAAGGCTTCTGCCATCTGAATGATGATCAGAAAAGCACTGCAAGCCGAGGAGGTTGTACGGTCTCCCTCACTGGGGCTTCCTCTATGGTTTTACGATCTAAAACAGTGTTTCTCAGCTGGAAGGCATTTTTGCCCTCCAGGGAACATCTGTCAACGTCTGGGGACATTGTTGGTTATGACATCTCGGGAAGGGGTTGCTCTTGGCATCCTGTGGGTAGAGGCCAAGGATTCTGCTAAACATCCTGCAGTACACAGAACAGCCCCTGTATTAGTTTCCTAGGGCTACTGTAACAAAGTACCACAAACTGGGTGGCTTAAAACAACAGAAGTGTATTGTCTCACAGACCGGGAGGCTAGAAGTCTGAGATCAAGGTGTTGGTAGGGTTAGTTCCTTCTGTGAGGAAGAATCTGTTCCCAGCCTCTCTCTGGACTTCTGGTGTTTGCTGGCAATCTTTGGCATTCCTTTGTATCACTCCAGTCTTCGCCTTCATGTCACACGGAGCCCTGTCTGTGTCTGTATGTTTATGCGCCCATCTTTTTTTTTTTTTTAAATAAATTTATTTATTTGGGCTGCGTTGGGTCTTCGTTGCTGTGCGCGGGCTTTCTCTAGTTGCGGTGAGGGGGGGCTACTCTTCGTTGTGAGGCGCGGGCTTCTCATTGCGGTGGCTTCTCTTGTTGCGGAGCAGGGGCTCTAGGCGCACGGGCTTCAGTAGTTGTGGCTTGCGGGCTCAGTAGTTGTGGCTCACGGGCTCTAGAGTGCAGGCTCAGTAGCTGTGGCGCATGGGCTTAGTTGCTTCGCGGCATGTGGGATCTTCCTGGGCCAGGGCTCAAACCCATGTCCCCTGCATTGGCAGGCGGATTCTTAACCACTGCACCACCAGGGAAGTCCTATGCGCCCATCTTTTTATAAGGGCACGATTCATAGTGGATTAAAGCCCACCCAATTCCAGTCTGTCCTCATCTTAACTAATTCCACCTACATCAACACTATTTCTAAAAGCAGTCACATTCTCAGGTACTTAAGGCTGCAACATATCTTTTTGGATGGACAGAACTCAACCCATAACAGCCCCCCAACATAGAATTATCCAGCCCAAAATGTTAATAGTGCTACTATTAAGAAACCTTGTTCCATAGAATCTGTGGATGAAACTCAGGGAGGTTGGCTAAGGTAAGTACAGGGCAGAGAGGAGGGTTGGGGTCTGCGAAGTCGAAAGTGAGCAGGAAAACCATCCATAAAGAGAGTCAGAGGTGGTAGGCTCCCTGTAGATCTATGTAGGACCCTCAGGGCTGTATGTGACCACAAGAGGGTGAGAGGGCTCGAGGAGCACTGTGCTAACCAGTGTGAGAGCAGAAGTGTGGGCCAGCCCCTCTCCTTGTTCTCCCCATCACATGATCCCCATTTCCCTGGGTCAGGCATACCTTTCCCTATCCATCCTTTTCAGGGTGGAACAGAAGAGAAAAATAAATCCACAATCCCCAAGGTTTTCAGCAGTATTTTCAAGCCAACTGTCTTCTCTCTCTAAAGCCCTGCCTTCTCCCTCTCATGCCCACTGCCTCCCACTGCCAGCCAAACATAGGATATGGAAAACAGGAAAACCAGCAACGCTGCAAAGTTACTCTTCTGAGAGAGAACATCACTTTGGGTACATCCCCCCACCCCCAAATCTCTTGAATTGCCAAATCCTGCAACAGGTGGCCTTACTCATCTCTGTTCCATGGAGATGCTGTCTCACCAACTACTGTTTCTTTGACTTTAAGAATTCCACATGAGAATGAACTTCTATAGGGCTAGGCGACTGGGCAATCCACAAATCCGTATCTGAACACTTTGGTCTGCCTGCTTCACTTCTAAAATATTTTTGTTCTCATTCTTCTGTTGTGGTTATGTGTTCCCCTTCATTTTTTTTTTTTTTTTTTTTTTTTGCCAATTTGAGCTGAGTGAGGGGAAGGAGGGAAGAGGAAGAGTGGCCAGGGTGGAGACGGTATTATTAATTTCCAAGAGTGGGTTGTTTCCCAGCAGCAATATGGATGCCAGCTGGCTGCATCTGGGACTTGCTCAGTGGGAAGAGGATTAAATGCTTCCCTCTGCAGTCTTCAGAGCTTTGTGTCTGCACAGCACTCTCCCGGTTTTGATCTCCTAATTGCTCAGCTCCCTAGGACTCTTTCCTTAGCCCCAGCCTGTAACTCTGGGCCAACCTCTGGCCTCTAGGCCCCTTCCTATAAGTACCATCTTCTTTATGTTCAGTCTAAGCGTCAGGCCTGGCCCAGTCTCTGCCTTCAACTGCTCTCCATGCCCTGGAGGCAGAGGTGGGGAGGGTCAAGGAGAAAGTCCTTCCTTGCTTTGTGTCTCAGTCCCCTAGGGGTGGCCACATTTTCTGGAATCTGGCTGGTCCTTTCTTACAAGCTGGACCTGGTATTTTCTGCCAAATCACATTTTGTAACTTGTGTTGGCAACCTCTAGGATTGACCCTGCCTTTTGGTCCAGAAACAAAGTGTTACTTTTTATTATTATAATATGCTAATAGGTAATTCTCATTATCTCTTTTGCTGTCTTACCTGAGAGTGCCTAGATATTCAGCTTCCAGCCTGCAGCTGAGAGAAAATGCACTGAAGTTCCTTTAAAGCATAGCATGTAAATGAAGAGGGTTAGTGAGGATTAGAAGGAAAGAGAAAATCAGTAAAGGAGAACACCCTAGCAAAGAAGAACTGCTGTTCTTTTCTCAGAATCCCTCAGCCTAGGTACATTCTTAAACAAATGAAAGTTAGACTGTAGGAAATAAAACTTTACTTAAAAAAAGTGGAGTTCTGAAAAATACACCATTTATTGTTAATAGGAAAAGGTGTTGAAGCATTTTAGATATAGAGAGGAAAATGCTTTCCAGAAAGTAGAGATGTGTGTGAGAATGGGACAGGGTGGTGATTGTATATGTAAATGTGATAAAGCCAGCATTTAGTTTCCCAGAGATAATCTCAGCTCTCAGACTATTTGTGTTGGGAGGTATTGGCATCTACAGTAGTTATATTTGGTATCAGTCCCAATTAGTAGATTTGTAGCAGATTTGTACAGACAGTCTCCAATTTAAGCAGCATCTGATTAGGACTAGTCATTAGTTACTCCTTGTTTGGACATATACTGATTGTCCTAATGGAGGCAACTATTGTTTGTTCCCTTATTCAGGACATCTAGGAAGATGTCCTTCCAGCAGATATGATATGGTGGGTCAACCCATCACTGATACCAAGTAGTTTCCTCCTTTCCATCTCATTGCTTCCCACCAAAGACCTCTTTGCCGTTGTCAGAGTCCCTCCCTTCTTCCCCTGCAAGAGCCAGCAGATGATGGAGAAATATGTGCCTGATGCTCCAGGATGAAAACTGAAAAGCATTTTCCTCTGTCACCCTAGTTATAAATTTTGGCCGATTGTACATGATGTGCTATATCAGTACTGTATTTTAAATATGCTATGTGCTCAACTGAATTTCTTTACTTTGTCCTGAGACTCTAACTCCCATTTACATGGAAAACACCCTCCCACTGCTAAGTAAGAGTCGTACAAAGGAACTTTTGGATCACTACTTATTCTTAAATTCAGGACTGGCTACATTAGGAGATAAGGTAAACGTCCATTTCCAAGGCTTACTGCTGACAAGACGCTGGGCTGCAGAGTTTTGGGGTTGAGTGCCTATTGAGAGCAGAGCACCGTGCTGGCAGGTATATTGATGAGTACCTGAGATAGAAAAGACGAGTAAGATAGGACTCCGTCCTCCAAGGAGAATTCAGTTCTCTCTGGAAGTCAACATGTACACACTGGAAGCTTGTTGCAAACAAGAATAGCAGTTGCAAATGAACAATTACAGTGTCATAATTTGAAAATCAAAGGCATAAGAGTGAGTAAAGTAACAGAGAAGCAAAGGAGATGGAGATTTTACATTGAGTCTTAGAGAGATAAATGGTTCAATGAAAAAAGAGCCTGGATGTTACAGTCAGAAACACAGCTTGCCATTTTCTAGCTCTGTAACATTCTCCAGACAAGTTACTTTACCTCTCTGAGCCTCATTTCTTTTCTCATTTGTAAAATGAAATCAATAATGCCTATCTTATGATTGGTTTCAAAGCTTAGAGGTAATGTATATAAAGAGCCTAACACAATGCCTAGCATACTGTACATACTTGGTAAATGGATACTGCCTTCTTTGACCCTTGGATTATTTAGAAGTGTGTTATTTAGTTTCCCACTCTTTGGAGTTTCCAGAGATATTTCTATTATTGACTTATAATTTAATTACTTTATGATCAGAGAAAATACTTTTATGACTCCTATCCTTTTAAATGTGTTAGACTTGTTTTATGGCCCAGAATATGATTAATCTTGGTAAATATTCTGTGAGCACTTGTAAAGAATGTGCATTCTGCTGTTGTTGGGTGGAGTGTTCTATAAATGTCAATTAGGTCAAGTTGGTTGAGAGTGTTCAAATCTCCTATATCCTTCCTAATTTCTTGCCTACTTTTCTATTAATTATTGAGAGGAGGCATTAAATCTCTGTCTGTAATTGTGGATTTGTCTCTTTCTCCTTGCAAGCTTATCAGTTTTTGCTTCACATATTTCAAAGCTTTGTTATTACGTACATAAATGTTTAGGATTAATATATCCTCCTGATGAACTGACCCTTTTATAATTATGAAGTCACCTTCTTTTTCCCCGGTAATATTATTTGCTCTGAAATCTACTATGTCTGATATTAATGTAGCCACCCAAGCTTTATTTTGATTAGTGTTATCTTACTATTTTTTTTTCTACCCTTTTACTTTTAACCTAGTTGTGTCTTTACATTTGAAGTGCATTCCTTATAGACAGTGTATACTTGGGACTTGCCTTTTTATCCAGTCTGAAAATCTCTTCCTTTTGATTGTGGTATTTAGACAATTTATTTAGTGTGATTATTGATGTATTTAATGTCATCTTATTTATTTCTATTTGTTTCATCTATTCTTTGTTACATTTTCTCTTTTTCTTCCTCTTTTGGATTAACTGAATATTTTTTATGATTCCATTTTATCTCCTTTGCTGGCTAAATAGCTATCACTATTTAGTTACTTTAATGGTTGCTTCAGGGTTTATAGTATTTGTCTTTAATATATCATAGTTTACTTCAAGTAATATTATCCACTTTACATGTAGTACAAGAACCTTACAGTTGTATACAGTTTACCCAGTGCAGGTTTGTACTGCTCAGGTCCATTTATACATAGATATTTTTCAATAGTAAATACTACAGTACTACACAGTCCACAGTTGGTTGAATCCATGGATGCAGGGGAACCTCAGATATGGAGGACGAATTAACCCCCATGTTGTTCAAGGGTCAACTGTGTTTCTGTTTCTCCCTTCCTGGCCTTTGTGCCATTGTCATATGTTTTACTTGTGTATGTGCTATAAACTCCACACTACATTGTTACTATTTTTGTTTAACCATTCAATTTTCTTTTAAAGAGTTTAAATAGTAAGGAAAAATCTTATATAGTCACCCATATAGGAGCACTTCCTGCGTGTGGATCTATATTTCCAACTGTTACCATTTTCCTACTTTCTGAAGGACTTCTTTTAACATGTCTTGTCATGCAAGTCTACTAGTGAAGAATTCCTTCAGCTTCTGTATGCCTTAAAGTGCCTTTATTTCACCTTTGTTTTTGAAAAATATTTGTGCTGGGCATAGAATTCTAGTTTGACAGGGTTTTTGTTTGTTTGATGGGTTTTTTTGTTTGATTTTCACTTTAAAGATGTTGCTTCACTGTTTTCTTGATTGCATTATTTCTGATGAGAAGTCTGCTGTGATCCTTATCTTTGTTCCTTTGTGTACAATGTATCTTTTTTCCCTTCGTCATTTTTAAGAATTCATTTTCTTTTTCCACTTGATTTGATTTGATTTTTATGTGCCTTGATGTAGTTTTCCTTGTGTTTCTTGTGTTAAGGGTTTGTTGAGTTTCTTGGATCTGTGGATTTATAGTTTTCATTAAGTTTGGAAACTTTTGGTCATTATTTCTTCAAATATCTTTTCCACTTCCCTCCCCTTCCTTTAGGGATTTCAATTACATGAATATTAGTCTTCCGAAAGTTGTCCCACAGTTCAATGATGCTTTAGATTTTTTTTAATTCTTTCTTTTTCCTGAGCATTTTATTTATGTGTTTATTTATTTGAAGTATGATTGATTTACAATATTGTGTTAGTTTCAGGTGTACAACGTAGTGATTCAGTTCTCAGCATTTGAAGTAGTTTCTACTGCTGTGTTCTCAAGTTCAGTAATCTTTTCTTCTGCAACATCTAACCTCCTGTTAATACCATCCAGTATGTTTTTTATCTCCAGAAGTGTAAAGTCTTTTGTTTTAATGTCTTCTGTTTCTCTGCCTAACTTTTTGAGCATATGAAATAGTTAAAATAACCATTTCTAAGTATCTGTCTATTAATTTTAACATCTGTGCCAGTTCTGGGTCAGTTTTGATTGATTTTTGTTCACCTCGTAAGTTATGTTTTCCTGCTTCTTTGTATGCCTGGTAATTTTTTACTACATACCACACATTGTGAATTTTACCTGTCAGTTGCTGGATATTTCTGTATTCTTATAAATATTCTTAAACTTTTTTCTGGGACACAGTTAAGTTACTTGAAAAAAGTTTGATCCTTTCAGGTCTTTCTTTTAAAATGTGTTAGGGAATGCAAACTGGGACAGCCACTATGGAGGACAGTATGGATGTTCCTTAAAAAATTGAAAATAGAGCTACCATATGATCCAGCAGTCCCACTCCTGGGCATATATCTGGAGAAAACCATAATTCGAAAAGATACATGCACCCCAATATTCATTGCAGCACTATTTACAATAGCCAGGACATGGAAACAATCTAAATGTCCATCAACAGAGGAACAGATAAAGAAGATGTGGTACATATATACAATGGAATATTACTCAGCCATAAAAAAGAACAAAATAATGCCATTTGCAGCAACATGGATGGACCTAGAGATTCTCATACTGAGTGTAGTAAGTCAGACAGAGAAAGACAGATATCATGATATCACTTATATGTGGAATCTTAAAAAAGGCTACACATGAACTTATTTACAAAATAGAAATAGAGTTACAGATGTAAAAAATAAACTTATGGTTACTGAGGGGTAAGGGGGAGGAGGGATAAATTGGAAGATTGGGACTGACACATACACACTACTATATATAGAATAGATAACTAATAAGGACCTACTATATAGCCCAGGGAACTCTACTTAATATTCTGTAATGGCCTATATGGGAAAAGAAGCTAAAAAGGAGTGGATATGCATATATGTATAATGGATTCACTTCACTTTACACCTGAAACTAACACAACATTGTAAATCAATTATACGCCAATAAAATTTTTTTTAAAAATGTGTTAGGCAAGACCAGAGAAGTACTCAGTCTAGAGCTAATTATTTATCTTAGCTGAGGCAAGACTCATCTGAGTACTCTACCCAATATCCTGTGAGTCACAACGTTTTCCAGTCTACCTGGTAGAAACAGGTACTACCCCTCACCCAGTGAGAGTACTGCATGCTGTTACATCCAATCCTTTCAAGTGGTTCTTTCTCCAGCCTTGGGTAGTCTCCTCACACACAGATGCATCCTCTGTAGATCTGCCCCAGATTGGGTAAGGAAGGAATGTGAGAGAGATTTGTCAACTGTAAAGTACTACTCAAATGGCATGACCTTGATCTGCCTGGCATTCACTGATGTCAAGATCCAGAGAGAAGTATATGCCTCCCTAATGCCTGTGCTTCTATGTCTGTCTGTCTGTCTGTCTCTTTTATTTTTTTAGTGTTTGTGTCCTTTTGCTGCTTTCCTCTCACTGCTCATGGGTCCCAACAATGCAACCTGGAAAGAACGTCATCAGGAGGGGAGTTCTATCCTGGCCCTCTGATAGTTACGCTCTTCAGTCCATATTGCCTCTTTAGAATCATAAGAGTAACTTTTGGCCTCATCCTTCCTCATCCGCAGAGCATAGCCCAAGAGGGCTAACTTCATATTATCAAGGAGGCCAACTCTTAACACCGGAAATGTTTTTACTGACTGCCTCTCCCACACCTTGCCTGAAAAAGCCGGCCTCCCGTCCCTCTGCTTCAGCCTAAGGAGTCTGAAACCACAGCTGTATTGCTGGGATGCCCATGTTTTTAGTTATCCTAGAATGCTCTCTTTCAAAAAAGTAATGAGCGCAGGCTGCAGAAGGGGGAATGGAAGGTACAGGTATACTTCAGAGATATTGTGGGCTCAGTTCCAGACTGCTGCAATAAAGTAAATACGGCAATAAAACGAGCCACATGAATTTTTTGTTTCCCAGTGCATATAAAAGTTTTGTTTACACTATACTATAGTCTGTTAAGTGTGCCCAGAGCATTATGTCTAAATAAACAATGTATATGCCTTAATTTAAAAATGCTTTATTGCTAAAAAATGCTAACCATAATCTGAGCCTTCAGCAAGTCATAGTAGTAACATCAAAGATCACTGATCAAAGATCAACAAAGATAATGATAATGAAAGAATTTAAAATATTGCGAGAATTACCAAAATGTAACACAGAGACAAGAAGTGAGCAATGCTGTTGGAAAAACAGTGCCGATAGACTTGTTCAATGCAGGGTTGACACAAACCTTGAAGTTGTTTTAAAAAAAAAAAAAAGCAATATCTGCAAAGCACAATAAAGTGAAGATGAAATTTTATGCCTTTCGACATAAGGGCTTTTACCTGATGGACACGGGCATGGCGAGGGGGGGTGCGGGCAAGGAAGAACAGGAAGTGCAGCCATCTGTATGGCCCAAATCTCTGACTCAGGTCTCTGGCTACCACAGGCCCTGCTTGAAAGCCCCAGGGGCTGAGGGATTGATATCCCCGCACTCATAACCCATTTTCGCAACATCAATTAGGAAATGTCAGCAAGGGGCCAAACCCAAGACAGGGGGTAGGAGGCTGGAGAACCAAAGAATACCTAGGAGCTGCACTCATAGTGAGGTTGGACTCTGGCCCTGGGGCAGAAACTGTTGTTAATTTGGTCAGAAGGTGAGCAGAAGCCTATTGTGATCCTTGCCCAATTTGTGTCGATGACAAGCATCAGTGTATTGCTCTGTTAATACTTTAGTTGGTATTCTGTAAGCACATTCTTGTTTCAAGACTGTGCCAGGAGGTAGGATAAACCAAATGGGATTGAACATGAATTCTAGGATGTGAGGTCTTATACCAAGTAGTTGATGAGGGCCAAGGATTGAATATTAGGATTGGTGGGGATTAATGTATTCTGTAATTATTCATTCCTTCACTAAATTTTTTTTTTTTTTTTTTGGTGGTACGCGGGCCTCTCACTGCTGTGGCCTCTCCCGTTGCGGAGCACAGACTCCGGACGCGCAGGCTCAGCGGCCATGGCTCACGGGCCCAGCCGCTCCACGGCATGTGGGATCTTCCCGGACCGGGGCACGAACCCGCATCCCCTAGCATCGGCAGACGGACTCTCAACCACTGCGCCACCAGGGAAGCCCCCTTCACTAACATTTTATAGAGCACTTATTTGGTGCCAGGCGCTAAGGGAAAGATGTGAAAGACTTTACCTGCCCCTAAGTGGATGAGAAAGGCAAACATTTGCATTAGAATATGGCAGGTACCCAGGAGGGAGTTGGCACAGGCCACTCTGGAGCTAAGGGGAGTTCATGTAAGCCAGCCTTGGGAGAGAAGTGGATCTCAGGGTACACTTCCTCAGAGAAGTGACACCTGGGCTGGGCTGGGTCTTAAAGGGTAAGAGTTGGTCGTGTAACAAAAGTGGGGGAAGGACAGCCCAGGCAGAAGCACAGGGGAAGATTCAGTGCTGTGAGTTTCTGGAAGAGTAAGCAATTTGTCTCACAGGCTATTTGTAGGGAAGTGATGTGAGTTGAAGCTGAAGGGAAAAAGCAAGCGTCAGGTGAAGAAGGGCCTCGCACGGCACCCTGAGTTGTTTTACCCCAAAGTCAGTGGGAAGCCCCTGAACAGTTTTACGTGAAAGAGAGGTGTGACTGGATCTGGATTTAAGAGGCTCTTTCTGGTCGTGATGGGGAGGAGGGCTGGGTAGCGGGTAGAGCAGGGACCCCAGCTTTTAGTGCTGACCCTGTTGCCCTCCCCCCTGTCTCTCTTGTCCCTCTCTCTATAAAATCTATTACCGCGCTCTTCCCTGCCTTATCCAATGCGATTTCCTGCCACTTTCCGATTTTAGTCAGGTTGGCTCAACTTATCCAGACATGACACGATCATTCCCATCTCTGAATCTTGTTCGTTCAACAGACGTTTAGTAAGTGCCTATTGTATACCAGCCATGGTATCTGGCATGAAGAACCAGAGGTGAGTGAGACATGGGACCTGCCTTCAAGGGGTACACAGACCAGTACCTGGGGAGATACCCAGGGAAACACATCATTACCACGAGAATGAGAGCAGCTGTGGTATGGGATAAACAGAGCACAAAGAGAGACAGTCCTGTCCATGAGAAACCTCTCCTTCTCTGCTAAATCCTGCCCATCCTCAGGCTTCTGCCTTCATCTGTGAGAGGCAGGGTAGTGTCTCTAGATGCTATACCCCAGTCATACTTCTCTTCTACCTACAGCTGTCAGTGCTTTCCCATTACCCTGGACCAAAACACCTTAGCATGGCATGCAAGGCCCCTTTTCATCTGATAGGGTAGTTTTGTTTGGAGCTTGGGCTCTGAAGGCAGACAACAAGATTTTAATCTTGTTTCTGTCACTTTTGGGAAATGTGACCTTAGCCAGAAATACTCTTTGCCTCAGTTTCTTTATCTGTAAAATGGGGCTGATGGCTGTATCAACTTCCTAGGGTTATTGTGAAGATTAAACGAGTTAATACATATGGTCCTTGGCATGTGAGAAGTATTCAGTCATTATCGGCTACTATTATTTGGTTTTCACTCATTTTCTTCTTAGCACCTGTATCATGCCAAGAAACGTGAATCCCTAATTATTGTGCTGCTTGCCCCGTTTAATGCGTTGTCACATTATTTCTCTCAAGGGTGATTTTATTCTCCTTTGAGGCAATATACATCGTATATGTATCTGTATTCCTGAGACACCTACAGTGTTGGCTATGTGTTAGGTTGACCAGCCACCCCGATTTTCCCAGGACTGACAGGCTTTCCAGGACACGGGACTTTCAGTGCTAAAACCAGAAAAGTCCTGGGCAAACCAGGACAAGTTATCCACCTTACATGCAGCGGGAACTTCACTTTTGCTTTTTATTTACCTCTTATTGGTCCCAAGCTTAACTTGAAAGCAAGCTTGCTTTGGCTTGGCATAAATTTTTATTTATTGGCTAGAAACTACAAAGTCACAACCTCAGGGGTTTTTTGGGGATTTCTTGAGATCCCTAAAGTTTAAAGTGAAAGATTTGAAAGATCCTTGAAAAAACTCTCTCCCATCAGCTCTGGGTTTATTTACTAGAAATTGCAGGCAACCCGCTAAGAGCCTTCCTTAACCTGGCCCACAGCCCCAGAGGTCTCCTCCTGCCTATCATTTCCCATCTCTCCTGGCATTTCCATCATGACTCTGAGTACTTCCTTCATTTGCCTTCCAGAATCAATATATTCTTACTTAACTCAGTGGCAAAGCCTCTTTCCTCTCACAAGTATCATCTGTTTCTCCATGAATCCCCCAAGTGGAGCTGAAGGATTTTTCTTCCTTTTCATCCCCACTCCCAGCCCCAGCCCCAGCCCCATCTCACCTGCTCTGGGGACAGTGTTTACCTTGGGCAGTTGCTTGTCAGATGGCATTCCTTAAAGATCCACTAGGGCCTCTCTTGGCATCCCTTGAGGCCATGACAAGTGTTCGCTGCAAGCCTGCTCATCCTCTGCAGTTCCATCAAGAAGCTGGGTCAACAGTCTCTGGGGTCTTCCACCTGGTGTATTAGTGTGCTAGGGCTGCCGTAACAAAGTACCACACACTGGGTGACTTAAACAACAGAAATGTATCGCCTCACAGTTCTGGGTGCTAGAAGTCCAAGAACAAGGTGTCAGCAGGGTTGTTTTTTTCTGAGGGATATGAGGGAGAATCTGTTCCATGCCTCTCTTACCTTCCAGCAGTTTGCTGGTGGGCACTCTTTGGCATTCCTTGGCTTGTAGACACATCCCCCGATCCCTGCCTTCAGCTTCACACGGTGTTCTCCCTGAGCATGTGTCTGTCTCTTCATGTGGCATTCTTTTTTGAAAGACAGTAGTTATATTGAATTAGGGGTCCACCCTACTTCACTATGACTTGATCTTAACTAATTACATCTGCAATAACTGATTCCAAATAAGGGTCCCATTCTGAGGTACTGGGGGTTAGGACTTCACCGTGTGAATTTAGAGGGGACACAATTCAACCTTTAACACCCAGGTCTTCAGGTGAATCTAAAGAACTCTATGGGGAGCAGAGGCCACTTCCGATATGTGCAAAGTAAAGCACCATACAGTCATCACTCCAAAATCCATTCTAGTTCTCCACTCACTTTGCGTTCGATCCTGACTGTTTCTGCCGCCAGATTCACACCATCACCAGTAACCACTTGTTCACCATTCTGTAGGTCATTGTGCCGCTATAGGGATATTAAGAAATATAATGTACACCTGAGTCACCAACTCTAATCCAGGGTCTGTCTGGAGATCTTTTTTAAGGGAAGCCTAGTGAGGAAAGTTGTATCCATGGCATACATGTAATAACTGGAATATAGGTATTGCAGAGGCAGTGACTCCATCCTGATGGACAATAGTTACAAGTTGGTTGCCTTTTAAACTGCTCTGGAGGGTACAGACAGGGATTGGGGGGAGAGTGTGTGTGAGAGTGAGTGTGTGCATGTGTAAATGTGTGTGTGCATGTGGTAGCTTAAGATAAACAAAATCACCAGACTCATCCCCAACCTTCCTGCGAGCTTTAAGCCTTTGCTGGGAGCACAGGGAGTAGCCTGCATCTCCTCACTCTGGCTGTGGCTGCTTCCTTCTGTCGGTTCCCTGAGTTGCTGACCCTTTCCCCTCCAAAGAGATAGCTCCCTTCCAAAAGATAAACACCAGTAGTTACAAGGGACTTGGGGGAAAAGTCGAGCAAGTCTCCCCGTTATCATTTCCCTGGCGTCCTCATATAGAGACCCAGCCGATCTTCGTGGATGAAGTATTTCCAGCTCTGGCAGTTACAGCCTGAGATGTGAGGGCAGTGATGGATCTCCGTAAGGGTAGGGGGTCAGGGCGCGCGGCCAAGGAATGGGGATTCTAGCGTGTCTCCTCGCGTCTTTCCAGGCACGGCCCACCTGGGAGAAATCCCAGGGACGCAGAAGGCACCTAGCTAGCGCCCACTTGTTCCAAGCTGCCACGCAGGCTGCTGGCTTGCCGAGAGGCGGTGGGTGAGCCGGGCGCTGAGCTCCCCCGTGCCAAATCAGGGAGCTCTGGGCTCGGCGCCCACGCCCAGCTCTGGGCAGCCCGGGGTGGGTGCTGGGCGAAGGCGCGAAGCTCGGTTTGTGACTGCAAGTTGACTTTCCCTCACTGTCGTTGCTGGCAGAATACTTACACCAATGCGGACAAGCTCCTAGAAGCGGCAGAGCAGCTGGCTCAGACAGGGGAATGTGACCCGGAGGAGATCTACAAGGCAGCTCGGCATCTGGAGGTGCGCATCCAAGACTTCGTGCGTAGGGTGGAGCAGCGGAAGCTTCTGCTGGACATGTCCGTCTCCTTCCACACTCACACCAAAGAGGTAAGGGCAGAGAGCAGAGGAGGGATGCTGGCTGGGCTGCTTTGTTCCGGCAAAGGTCAGGGCAGTTTCCTAGCCGCCGAGGTCTGCCTGGGGTCCTGGGTGGTCTGGGGATTACTAGCCTCCTAAGGTTGATGATATTAACAATTTGCCCCTGATAACCTGAATTGAGGTCTCTACCAATATGGGGCAAAATTTCCTCCGCATCTCTAGTCAGGAGGGGGCTCGGGAAGGCAGGTGGTTTGGGGAGTCTGTTAGAGCATTTAGTCTGCAGCTGGAGGAATTTGGGGATCCCTGGTATAGAAATAGTCGCCGTAAGAGGCAATATTAGAGGATCAGAGACTCCCTTCCCACCCCACACCCAATTTTTCTTGGTTGCTGTTTCCTGTCAAAAATTAGAGTCCTGCAGAACTTTGATTATCTCTGCTACCAGCACGGAACATACAGTTTGCAAATCTGTTCTATGTTTTTATTTTATTTTTTTTTAAACAGAGGATGAAATCTTCTTAATGAGGTCTGCCACAGGGTGCTATCAAAGTGAAATGGTCCTCACCTTTCTCATCGTGGAGTGGCAGCCAGTGAAGGAAGGGGGGACTGGGGTGCCTTCCATGCCAGCTGGGCTTAAATTCGGTCCCCGAATCATTCACAAAGTGGAGACAGGAGAGGGGAGGATGGATCACGTTGCATTGTTGGCAGGGCAGAAGGGCCCATAGAGAGGAGGAGGGTTGCAAATGTGCGGTTGCTCTTCGGTTCTGGTTAACACGGGGCACTCTGAGATTGAGGAAGTGGCCAGTGAGGAAGCACGTTTGGCATCTTCTGTAATAACACCCTTGACAGATGAACTCATTATGTGTGTGCGTGCCTGTGTTCCCCCCAGGAATTCATTTTAATGGAGTATTAATTAAAGTTGGATTGTACCCTAGTTAATTAAGTTGATTTTTGATATTTGAAATGCATTGAGAAGCCTGGTTGTTACTCCTTCACAGGCTTTTCTGACACTTTGTAGGAATGAATGCAAATCATTGCAGTGCCTATCAGAGATAAACATGAAAAGATAATGTTTTCTAAACTGCGATTCCCCAGGCAGATGAAGGGCTGGGGAACCCCGTGAAGCTGGCTCTGCTTCCTCTCTGTGAGACCTACGACCACTCTCTGATGAGTATCTGTAGAGCAAGGGGATTAGCTTTAATCCAGGTCTTCCTGCCTGGCTGTCTGCTTGCTTGTGGCTCACCCAGTTCTTGATAATGGTCTCAGAAACTAAAGGCATGTGTATTCTCTTTTAATTATGAGCCTGTGGGTGAGAGAATGGAGTATGAACGAACAGGAGTCATGTTCCTTGTGAGGGCTGTGAGGGTATTGGCTGCCAAGGGAGGTGATGGATGAGGTTAGTTTCCATGGAAGTGCCACTCCTGAAAAGGTGACTGAGGCTCCCAGGAACCCTTTCTAGCGGCATCTCCCACCTTCTGTACATGAAACTAGGAGGCTGGGATCCAGTCAGATCCTGCTGCTACAGAACCCTGTGAGCTTGTGCAAATCACTGTGTCTCTGGCCTTGGGTTGCCTCATCTATAAAATTATGCAGTCGGACTCAATGGCCCTAAGGCCCCTTATGGTTCCAATGTGAATTCAAGATTCCTTTCTTTTTCTTCTCCTCCTCTTCTTCTTTATTTGATACTGATAATAATAATTAATAATAATAATAAATTACGCCTGAGGTGATACAGGTGATTTACCTAGGCTAAAGATTTGGTTTATTGCAAGCACTCGGTGTATATTAGGTAGTAGTCTTTTCTAATTGAGTACCTACTAGTTGTTAGACACATACACCATCTCGTGTAATCCTCATGAGAATCTCATGATAACAGACTTTATTGAACATATTTTCAAATGGGGAAACTAAGGCCCAGAAAAGAACTTGTCTAAGGTTACAGAGCTGCTAGTGCGGCAGAGCCTTGAGCCATCTCCCTAAACTCTGCGCACATGCTCTTACCTGCTACCACACATTCTGTCCTCCTTTTTCCCTCGTGTATCTCCTCCTGTCCTCTGCTCTTCTTTCTTCTCCTTGCTCATTTTTCCTCATTACCTTTTCAAACCCCAAAGCAGGGGCTTGATGGGGAGGGTAGCTCTTAGCTGAGAAAAGCAAAGTGTTCCCAGGGCTGGGGATGCAGCACACAGGAATAGTCGGGGATGCAGTTATCAACCATTGTTTTCCCAGAGAGCTTTCAAACCTTGCTAAGCCTGGGGTCCTATTTAAACCTGAGACTTGTTTTCCCACCGTGGCTCAGTGTATACAACCACAGTCATATCAAATAGTACCAAAGGGAGCAGCACAATACTGGGAGCAGGTGAGGAAAGGGAGAGGGAGCTAAAAGGGATGGGCCCCTACAGTGCGCTTGACTATTTATCTGTCTAGTCGATAGCCATGAGAATTGTCATTTTTTATTCTAATTTTAAAGATCAGAGAAATTAATAATTTGCCCAGGGTCTTGTAGTGAGGATGTCGTAAATGTAGGGACTGATCCCAAATCTGACTCCAAAGCCCATGCTTTTTCTCATTTGCCTTTCATATAAAGGCCAGGAAACAGATACTTGGAGGACTTTTCTCCACCAGGGAATTCATTCAGACAGGAGGCTGTCAGGAAGTAGCATAGTCTCTTTTCTTCGGGACCTCAAAATGTGAGAGAAATTAGGAGCAGTCCTGCCTGGGTGCAAAGGGATGTGTGATTGTGAGGCTCTTTCTATTCAAGAGGTCTGCAACTCTCAGATCATACAGACTCTGACTTTTTTTTTCAGGATGGAAAGAAAAACATCATTTTGAGTGGCTATTGTGGAGGGGATGCTCATGGGGGCCATCCCACAGGACTTTATATCTGCATGTTTTCTCTCAGCTACTTTCCCATCCCCAAACTAGTCTGTCTGAGGCCCCTTTTAGGCAGAGTAGAGAATAAGACGTGTGAATGTATGTACACACTTAGGCATATGTGTTATACACACACCTGTTAAGTACAGCAAGATCTTATATGCCAGGGAGGTCAGATTTCCAGATCTAGATCTTCACTGAGCATGCTGTGTGCCTTTGGGAAAGTTACTTACTCTCTGTTACTTTGTGATAATCATGATGATGACTATTACAAAATTGAGTAGTACAATACTAATACCCATTCTTTTCTCAGCAGAAAACTCCCCCCAAGTTTATTCTTAGAGCATCTCTAATGCAGGGTTAATAAGGAACTTGAGGACTCAACTCAGGCATCATTTTTCCTTGGAATTCTTCCCTGGGGCTTCCAACTTCCCACCCGGACGGGACAGGAGCACTGTGTGCATACCTGCTCAAGATGCTGGGGTCTCACTGAAGTGACTGGAGCTTCCTCGTTAAATTGGAGGTGCTCAGATGGAGCGTACGCATGTGGGTTTAGATGTGTAGATTCAGATCCTACAGTGTATTTCTCCTGCTGTGTCAGATACATAGTGATGCTGAATAAATATTGAATAGGTTTACTTGACAATGAGAAACCAGTCGTTTCTCCTAAAAAAATAAAAAATAAAATTAAAAAAGGCGGGGGAAGCCCATTCAATTACATGGTTCGTCTACTCCAGTTCTTTGACTTGAACTCTACAGACAGTGAAAACAAAGAAGGGCAGGTGGGGAAATCTGAATTGCCTGTGGGGCCTTTCCTCTAGAGCCTGTATGGCAGGCAGAAATGGATTATTAGGGCAGAAGTCAGCATCCTTGGATGGGCTAATGGAGAGGGAAGTCCTGTAGTTTGCTCTTTCCCTATTCTGTTTAATACCTCTCAGGACACACCACCTCTCAAACCTTGCTAAGTGTGGGTCCTGTGTGATCCGGGTCTGTTAACTCTTGACTCCTTCCTCTTGACTCTATAGGCAAACTTCTGGCATTTTACTCAAGGCAAGATTAGTAGCCAAGTTTACTAGTCTACAAGTCTGTGAGGGAATTTTGAGTTGCTATGGATGGTTTTCTCTCTTACAGTAAATAGAGTGAATATTATTCTATATATTATATATTCAATTATATTCGATTATAATTCAAATATAATTGGCCCTTCCTGATAATATAATATAACATATATATAATATAATATAATATATATTATAATATTCAATTATATAATATATAATCTTCTGCTCAGTTTTGCTAAAGATGTACTCTAATTAGGATCAGAGAGGAAACCGAAGGAAGATATGAAGAAGATATCCTCCAAGCTCATTTCTTCTGCAGATTGAAGAGTCTGCTTGATTCTATTTGCCTGCTTTGTGAATTCTTGGTGACTAACGGAGTCTGGAGGGTTAAAGCCTTCTAACTACTTCATTGCAGTGTTATTAATAACCTTGAATACATTAGAAACCATCTAAATATTCCATGTTAAGTGCCTTATTAAACAAATCATAGTAAATCTATAGAGTGAAATATTATACAGTTATTATAAATCACACTGTCAAAGATCATGAATGGCATGAGAGAGGGCTTGTGGTATAACATATAAAAAACTGTATATCCATCATGGCCTCAATTTTGATCACACACATAGAAAAACGGCTAGAAAGCGGTATACAAAGAAGCTAAGAATGTTATGGGTGATTTAATTTTCCTTTGCATATTTTATTTGTTTTATAAGTTTTCTTCAATGATATTTTCAATTGAAAATCAGAAACAATCTCAATAAATGTTATTTTATAAAAACAAAACTTCCCATCCCTACTTAGAGAGAAGGGCTACATAATAAAGAGACAAACATGTGCTTAGAACCTTCTTAAGTACCTAGAACCTCAGCTATTAATACAAATTGTGCTGAACTTTCAAATGTCTTCTTTTTGCCTGGGGACAAGAGGCCAGCTGGCTGTCTGCTGGTCTGGAGAGCTAGGGGAGGATATAGGGAGAAGCATTTACCCAAGTCCTCATTTTCTTTGTCCAGGGAAAAGGCATTTGTAGCAAGTGTCATCTGCTCTGCAGAGATTGTCCAGACAGAATTCTCTCTTCTTGCTGTGTTTCCATGGAAATGCTGCAGCTGCTGGGTTTTCAAAATATCCATTTTTAGATATTTTTGCAATCATAATATGAGAGTCAAATTAACTAAGGAATGTGGCCAAGATAATCAACCTCAGCTCTTTATTAGGTAGTTTAATTAAATGCCCATTTCCATTTGTTTATAACCCAGTGAAATCATTCTTTCATGCTGTTTCCTTCTCAAACAGGTACACACACACATACCACAAATGCCACAGACACTCACGTATATACATCTTTCTCTACTCACCCACTGTAGAACCAAAACTGAATCAGTCTTCAAAAGACATAATGGCCTCAAGAACAAAACAGCTTCATCCTCTATTTCAGTTGCTAAACTGATATGGTGTTTATTTAAGAAATAAAAGCTGGTAGTCAATGCCAAAGAAAAATGATTTCTTCAGAATGAGGGAGGGGCGATTCATCCTGTGGAATTGGTGCTCCTTTCTGCATCTCTGGGGGTCAGCCAGTTGTATCAGCACAATGGCTACCAGAGCTGTGCAAATGGTACAACCAATCAGCAGGAGAAGGTGATGGAGTAAAATTACCTCTTTCCTTAACCAGTCATCCCTAAGCCTCATTATCTCTACAAATCTCCTAGTTTCTCCCTTCTTTGTCCCTCCCTGCCCTTTTCAGTTGCCCTTTTTTCAGGCTTCCCACTGTGCAAGCAGAATGGGGTCCATGCGCTGGCCCTTCCTGAACTCACTGGTTTCAGTCTTAGAGCTCACCTTATGTAGGGCATTGAAAGGCTGCCTTAACTCTCCCCCTGCCAAAGTTCTAGAAATTCTCAAATTAGGCTTATTCTTTTGGATGTAGGTATTTTGGGCCACAATTACATGTGTTCTCTGATAGAAAGGGCACATAAAGCCATCTCAGTGTATATATCAACATGGAACAAATAGTTATTACCAAACAGGGAGCAGAACCCTGAAAGAATGGTCCTCGTACATGTGTGTGTGATCAAGAAGAGAGGATCTGACAATCCTATTTTTATGTTGGCTCCATCTGTAATTTTCCCTTTTTGTAATGTCCATGTCAGATTTGGGGATCAAAGTTATGCTTGTCTCATAAAACAGGTTGGGAAGTAAATATTACGTTTTCCTATTCGGTAGAAAAAGTAAAAAAGAAGAGCTGGTCTGGAAATGGGTGAAACAGGAGGTTCTTTCTGGCGAGCAGGTGGGTTGATGGCAAAGGTGCAGTGCTAATATGTTAGACTCTAGATAGGCAGAGGGTTAAGAGGATTATCCTAGGAGAGAGAAAGGAAATGGAAGACAGTAGGAAGAAACATGGCGGCTGCTCCCAAGCTGCCTCACTCACTCCATGATTTCACCTTGTTCTGGCAATGCCTTGTGATAGCTTGAAGTGTGAGATCATTCTGACTCAGTCTCATTGGCTCCTGATAATGAGTAAAGTAATAATAGACGTGGCTCTCTGACTTGTATTCCTTTCGAAGCAGTCTAGGTATGCTCTTCAAGGATAAGTCAGATAGACACATACACAGAAGGAAACCTACAGGAAATTTAGACAGTAGAAAAGTTACAGCCCCAGGAATGGAATATGGATCCTTACTCATAGTTTAGTGACACTGACGTTTACGTTCGTTCACTTTATGCTTCAGAGGTGCTTACAACAAAATTATGAGCATGCGATTTAAGTTCGTTGACACCAGGGGGTGACTGTGTGCACGTTTCTCGGGATTCCCTGTGGCTCCCTACTCAAGCTTTCCAGGTGGTAAATAGTAACTTGGTGGTGCAATTATCCTTGAACTGTTGCTAACTTTTGGTGTCTTGGTGTGAAGGCCGTGATTGCAGTTCTTCAGTTTAGAGAATCATTTCTATTACTACCCTCTTCTTTACCTCAGTTTCTGAAGAGAAACCATAGCATGTTAGAGTTGGAAGGGATTTTAGAGGTAAGTGAGAGAAATCACAAACACACACCTACACACACACACTAATGCACATGCACTTAAGTATGAAGTAATTGAAGTAAAGTAGTTTCCCCATGAGTATAGAACTAGCCAGACAAGGGAAGAATCGAGAATTATCTCCAGTAAATGTCAATTCCATTCAACAACTCCTTTCTCTCTGGGTTGTTTTGTTTTGTTTCTACAGAAGGAAAAATAGAGAAAGATGTCACTAACCCTTTGTCTCTGGTGCTGTAATCCCCTTGCCTTTCTCTGAGTCACATTCCCTAGCAATTTTATTTGACATTTTATCCTCTTGAAGGTAGACTGGCCCCTTCCTTTCCTCATCAGGCTGCTGACCACTGGGCTGAGCGGCATCTAATGTTGTACTTGATTGTTTATCTCTTAGCTGATTTTCCTTAGCAGTAGGTTTTAATCTACCTTAGACAAGAGTTTCTTTATAATATAGTAGACTATACGGCCAGAAATCTGAGAAATCAACTTCAATTCATTAATCAGAGAATTTTGGTGGGGAGGACACAGTTTTTAAATGATATTGACTCCTGAGGTCAGTGTATTATCGGACGTACCCAATCTTTCTCTAGTCTTTTTGTTTGTAACACTGACACCTCATCTTTGGCCAGTTTGGTCTTTGACTGTCCCTACAATTTAGCTGCATGACCACCAGGCGGAGGGAGTGTCGTGAGTCATGGTGGAAAGAGAACGATGCTGACTTTCTTCCCTAGACCTACACCAGAGGTGTTCAAGTTTTTGTTAAAGAGGGGGAAAAGGAACTCCAAGCTGTGAAGCCATTAAAATAGCTTAAGGATGGTACTGAGAATAAAATTATCCTAAATAAAATAAAATCCTCAAGATTTCTGTAAGCCTCTGTCCTCTGTCTCTTATTCCTGTAACGGGAGTGCCAGCCTCATCCTGAGCAGTCTTCCATCTCAGTGCCTGTCCTCCGTTGACACATTGAGTTTATTTTTCTTAAGTGCCCTGCTTCCCGTCCACAATTTTAATCTCTCTCTCTCTTCACATAGTCTTTTCTTTTCTTGCTTTTTTTTAAAAGAAATATCTAGACTTTTCAGTCTCTAGGCTTTCTTTAGATATCCCAGGACAAAGCTGCAAAAACAGAAAAGAGGGGCCCAGCTCATCCTAGCATATTTGAAAGACCAAATCCAGTATTGATCTTGTGCCAATTTCAAAATGAAGGAGTATTTCAAACTTTCCCTCTGTCTTCTAGTGGGAACTAGAGGTGGCTTGCATGAAAAATACCTTTTAAATATAATAATATCTAGCACTTGCATATAGCACTTACTATATGCCAGGCACTGTTTCTAAGTGATATAATACATCTGTGTGAGGATGTCTGTGTGTGTGTGTACAAATAAATACATATGTGTATATATTTATTGGTATATATATAAGTTATATAAATGTAGAGTGTGTATATATATCTGCATACACACACATATATCTCACTTATTTGTATGTATATGCACACAGACATAACACACACATATATATCAACTTATTAGTAATCTTTACAACTCTGTGGGTGTAAAAACTATTACTGTTCCCATTTTATTGACAAGGGAAACAGAGGTGCAAAGACGGTAGGTTACTTACTCAAGGTTATATAGGAAATATGTGGTAGAACTGAGGTTTGAAACCCTTTTTTTATTTCCTTCTTTCTTTCTTTTCTTTTCTTTCTTTCTTTCACTTTTTTAATTGAAGTATAGTTGATTTACAATGTTGTGTGGGGTCTGAAACTCTTAACTACTATATCGCCTCTCTATACAATAATTTTTCAGAGATTCCGTTATCTCATACCCAAGGACTTCAGCACATCTGGAAAATGGTTTTGCTCTAGGCAAAATGACAGCCAGAAAGTCTGAAGTAATTTTAAGTTATAGTGACCAATATCCTGAACTTCCTAATTTCATACTGGTTTGAAATGTATACATTCATACCTGTAAGAATATGTATCCCAGCTTAAATGGTCTGGAAAACTTGTTTTGTGTTTTACAACAAAAACTTATTTGTAAAGAAAATAAACTGAATTAATTACAACCAGACACAAGCTACTAAATGACAGGAACACTGAAAAATAATAATTCGTATTCCTTATAGCTATCATCACAATGTTATAGGCTTATTGATAATGCTATTTGTTTATTTAAAGCATTGATAATAAGTAAATAATTTATTTTTCATAATCTTTGAAGTGAGCGGGCAAATCTTATTCTTCCCATTTTGTAGATTAGGAAACTGAGGCTCTGAGAGGTTTTCGCCTGTCCAAAAAGAACATTCTTTATACCCCATTATTTGCTACCTCGAGGACTCGTTAATCTTGTGAACTCAACCTCTTCTGCCACACTCAGGGCCTTTCCTCTCTAAAGAACAAAGAATAACTTGTCCAAGATCTGAAGACTATTTTTGTCTCTCTTTATTGTCTCTTTTTTAATGCCTTGTTCCAAAGGCCATACCATGATTTATCATACTGAGAACCAACAAGATGAAATAGTATTCTTAAGGTGAATATTTATCCATGGTTTTTTGGGGGGTTTTTTTGTTGTTTTTTTTTTGTTTTTTTGGGATACGCGGGCCTCTCACTGCTGTGGCCTCTCCCACTGCGGAGCACAGGCTCCGGACACGCAGGCCCAGCGGCCAAGGCCCATGGACCCAGTCCCTCTGCGGCATGTGGGATCCTCCCAGACCGGGGCACGAACCTGTGTCCCCTGCATCGGCAGGTGGACTCTCAACCACTGCACCACCAGGGAAGCCCTATCCATGTTTTTAACATGGGAGACTTACAGAATGTTAGAACCATAAGGTAACTAACCATTTTATTTTATGCTCTCCCCAGCCTATTTTACACACGAAGTCTTGGAGAGCAAAGGGTATAGTGATTTACTCAAAGGCACCACAAGTTATAGGAAGAACAGAGGCCACAATCCACATCTCCTGGCTCCTTCTATGAATTTTTTCTCTCTACTGGCTTTTCTCCTGGTAGAGCCATGAGCTTATCTTTCCTGCTAGTCAAGTGAAGGTTCCTTGTTTCTAAGCAAACATCAGACTCATCTTTCCCTCTACAATTCATGCAAATGCTCAGTGAGAGCAGTTAGAAGAGGAGCACTGTGGCAGGCCACTGGAGATCTATTTTCAGTATGAGGAAGAGCTATTAATAAATGAATTTTCAGTAATTCAATTAAACTCCATCATTTTCAGTACTTATTCCATTCAAAATGCTATACTTAGCTCTTTTAAAGTTGTCTGACCAGTAATATCATCCTGACTGCATTTCATCATCTTGAATATCATGGGAGAAATGTCTCATAGTTACATTGAAATTAAGATAAGCTACGTCTTTAGCATTCAACTTTCTAACCAACCAAGCAATCCTGAAAAGAACAAAATAATTTAGCATAGCACATATTTTCTTAATTAATCTTCACTTGGTTCTTACTGAGTGTCACATTCTTTCTTACATATTTGTAAAATCATGATACATTTCTAGGAATCAGCATCTAGCTACCTGGAGGAAGTATACAGAGCTGTCCTTTATGAAAGATGAAATAATATTTGTCCATCACCAGTTTCCTGTTCTTCCCAGTCGCTCAAAAATGAGTGAGCTTCCTGCTCTAAGACCACAGTTTCCCTAAACCACTGGGAAGTAAGGCTGAGGGTGGTTCCTGTCCTTCAGGAATGCCAGCACTAATGGAGTAAACTTAACAGAGATGCGTAGTGAATACAAATATAGAAATGTAAACTGACCCGTAGGGGTGCTGATTAGAAGGACAGTCTGATACCGCACTGACTGGTTGAGGGTAGGTTGGGTGACCTCAGTTCCACACTCTTGCCTTTAACCCCAGCCCTGGCCTCTCCCACGTGCCCTGAGTGGAGTCTCTGCTCTCTCCCCCGCAGCTGTGGACATGGATGGAAGACCTTCAGAAGGAGATGCTGGAGGATGTCTGTGCAGACTCAGTGGATGCGGTCCAGGAACTGATCAAGCAGTTCCAGCAGCAGCAGACCGCTACTCTGGATGCCACACTCAACGTCATCAAGGAGGGCGAAGACCTTATCCAGCAGCTCAGGTCAGCGCCTCCCTCCCTGGGGGAGCCCAGCGAGGCCAGGTCAGCATGGGCAGTGCTTTCCAGTGGGAAATGCCTCGGACTAGACGCGAGATAAGTCATCATGTTCTGGTCTTGGCTCAGCCACAGCCAGCTTTGTGGTCTTGTGTGAGCTTTGGTTTCTCCATCTGTCAGATATAAAAATGCCTGCACCACACCCAACTTGAATTTAGAGTGGAAGAGTCAGTGGAAAAGCTCTGATGTTTCAAAGCATTATGTATCATTGAAGACATTATTCAGCGATCAATAAGTAATATAAATACAACAAAAATTTAAATAAATAGTATCTTCATTAAGAATGATGGCATATTTGGTCATGTGGAGAAATAGCCATTATGGAATATAGTGTTATTTGGCACCTGTTCTCAGGCTGCCTCTGAATTCTAGTGCTCCAGTTGGTGAAATGTAACCCCAAATGGTTGCCTTTGGCCTTGTTAGAATGTAGGGAGTGTGTGATGTGTCCCACTCTGCTCTCCACTTACCCACATATGACCTTTCCACCATTCCTTGCTGCCCAGAAAATAAAACTCCTTCTCTATTGCCCTAAACAAAAATAACTAAGAAGGGATCTTAGAAAATCCTACCTGATACCTTATATTCATTTAGAATCATCCACACCATTGCCTCCTTTCTGTTGGCATCAGTGTCTAGTTTCCTGTCCCTGTCAAGGGCATTGGCTCCTCGGGTAAAGTGTCATGAGGCCTTGAGCAAGCCCTCAGCAACCAGCCCTATGCCCAGGTGCTGTGTAAATAGGATTTGATGGTGCTGATGATGTCTGCCTGCGGGGACTTGTTTGTATCCTCAAATCACTGAATGCCGGGACCTCTGCCAGCTCTGGACAGAAATAATCTCGTCAACAAGTCCCAGAACAGTCCTGGAGCCAGAGGGCATTACTTCAGTTGGAGAGGGCTTCCCCACCACCCCATACCAGTTGTCCAATTAAATAAACAATGAGAGCTTACCTTAAGATGGCCCTGGCATGTTTTTCTGTTGGAGTAATCGTTTCTGTTCCAGACATGCACATGAGATGTTCTGAGTCCTCTTTTGCATACTAACGAGACAGCCTCTTTCCCTTCTTCCCCCAATTCACCGTCATGAATATATAATATGTGACAGTTTTGTCTGCCTACCTAGGAAACTCCGCTGTTACTTGCTTCTGAAGAAAATTCCAAATAGTAGGCAGCCACTTAACCTCTCTGGGCCTCAGCTGCTTTGTCTGTGTGATTAAGGGGTTCACTCTAGGAGCTTGTCAGCTCTAGAATTACGTGATGGCTTTTACATTTTCTCTCCAAGTACTTTTCACAAGCTTGGCTAGCCTCTCTGTGGGGCTGGGTCTGTGGAGCTGCCACTCGCTCTTATCCCCTGCCAACCTTGCACCATACCTGAGAGCTGAAGGCTACTCAGTGACGGTAAAGGCAACGAGGTTGCTGATACCTGTCCTACAAGTTTAAGTTCCACGGACTTCAGAGAGGACCATAGGCGTGTGACAAGAACCACTGGCGACTGTTCGTCCCCCCACCAGTCTGATGCTAGCCTGGACTCCCCTCCCTGATATCAAGACCAGTCAAAGAAAAAAAGCAAACGATGCCTAGTGGACATCGGCAGGATGCCTCACACATACCAGTGCACACATCATCCCTAGGCCTCCACGACTCCTCTGGCACTGATCACCGAAGCACCTAAGGTGGTTTTTATATCATCTCCGTGATTCCTAGTGAATGTGACACTGACAGAGATGCTGAACAAAGTGACCAGAAATCGTCCTCTTCCTTCTGGAAGCTGGGTGATAGAGAAAGACTGAGGGGAGCTGTCAGAAAGAATAGTTATATCCGCCCTCCTTAGCAAATGCGTAACACACAGTGTTGAGTACTCCTCTTGAGTTCTTTTCGTAGTTGGGGGAAGCTGTGCAGTAATGGGCTTTCATGCCCAAATAGGTCAGGGTGAGAAGGGAGGGATCAGAAGCTCTCTAGATGACAGAAAAGGAGGCTCCTGACAAACTGGCTTTATGCTGCGTCTAGAAACCGTGTGAGCTCAGATACCATTGCTTCTGAGACAAACACAGGCCAGAGGGACCTGGTTTTCAGAAAGGCTGCTGATGAGACCATTCAAAACTAATGATTTTCCCCTCTGACTTCTTAAACTGTGTCAGAAACTAAGGTATCATGAGATAATGAATGTGCTTGTTTATTTCAAGTTTTAGGGCTCTAGCTTACTCAGTCAAGGCCCTGTAGAATCTGAACTTCTTGAACTCCGCAGTTTTCCTATTATAATGGACTCTGGAGGTGTCACCACCACCTCAATTGTCTAAGCAGATCAATACGTTTATCTCTTGGCTCCCTCTATGGCATGCCACCTCCCCTGGCTTCTTTTGTACAGACCCTCTCTGCTCAGAAAGCCCACTCCTCTCATCTACAGCTCATCCTTTTCTTCTAACATCCAATTCTGGGCTCATCCTCTCTGAAGCCTTTGTTGGTTGTCCAGCCTCTTGTGCCCTAGCTTCTACTCCACAGCTGGACCCATCTCCAGTCAGCACCTGACACCTCACAGTCCTTTCAGGATTAACAGTCATTCATACAGCACGTTCCTGGTCACAGAGCACGGTTACACATGCCATCTTCTTTAACAGCAAACTGTGCTGTGAGTAGGGAAGGGATTATTAAGCCCACTTTACAGGAGGCAGCTGGGCCTCAGGGAGGTGATTTCCCAAGGTCACCAGCCCATATATATCAGAGGGAGACTTAAGCCAGGCTTGCAGCCTCCAGACCCCAAGCTTTCCTAAGTATAGCTTGAAGCCTGTGTAATAACACTAGCCCATAACTTTGGCATGGACTTAACGAAGGGGATGAATAATTTTGGCAGCCATGATCTCATTTTAACCATGATCCTGTGAGGTAAAACTAGGAAGGATTTTTTTTTTTACATATGCCTTAATTTATCTAACCTTATGTATTGTGATATGTGTATTTGTGTATATGTGTCTTGAAATATGTATATATTAGACTACATATATGTGTGGAACCATTCTATTTCTGTAACATTTGTGGAGCCCTTTTGCATGCATTATTTCATTTGATCCTGTCATGATTCTGTCTGGACAGCAGCAAGCCGTAGAGCTATAGTGCTATGAACCCCAAAGAGGGTACAGTAGCTTTGGCTCACCTACTGAGCAGACAGTGCCAGGCTCACAGTAGATTCCCGTCCCCCTCACTCAGACGAGGAAGGCTCCCTGCTCCTCTGTCACTGTGAACATGTCAAGGCCCCTCCCTTCTCTCCCCGGCTCTGCCACAGGGACTCGGCTGTGTCCAGCAACAAGACGCCCCACAGTAGCTCCATCAGCCACATCGAGTCGGTGCTGCAGCAGCTCGACGACGCCCAGGTGCAGATGGAGGAGCTGTTCCATGAGCGAAAGATCAAGCTGGACATCTTCCTGCAGCTGCGCATCTTTGAGCAGTACACCATTGAGGTACAGGTGGGGAGGAGGTGCTGGGCAGGTGAGGTGGCCGAGGGCAGTGCCCCCGGAACTGGAAGGACTGCTGCACAGTAGCCTAAGGGGATTGGAGGGGATTATGCATCCTGATACGTTTCTGGAAATCAGCAAATTCACGTTCCACCGTGTTGGATTCCTTCCAGTCCCCCTCACCCAGGCTGCCAAGCAGAGCCCCTCTCCTCGCTGTCTGTCTGGGATTACTCCATTGAGAAGTGTTTTGTTGGCTTGCATTGGACTCCTACTTGGCACTTTGGTTCCTGGCAGACCGTGGAGTTGGCTGTTTGGTGACTGAGGCAGACTTGTTGGATTCAATAGCTTCATGAGTAGGAAGGTGATAAAATTAGGTGGTCTCCTCAGCTGGTAACTGTAGATCAGGGATTAGATGGACTCACACAGCAGCCAGGAATTCAGGAGACACAGGAAAGAAGACCCGAATCCTCAGTTTGCTTTCTGCTTATTAAGAAAGTAAAGCACATGTGGAGGACATTTGCTGGTTCATTTCATTGACTCCTCACTTCATTCTGGGAAGGTCAGAATCCACTGTTTTGGTATATTTATGTCCTCTTTGTGGTGCCTATTAATACTGTCTGCCCCACATAATATCCACCTTTTATTATCTTCTGCTTTGACACAGTAACTAAAGCCAGGCCAGTAGGGTTTCTGGGGTGTGAAAAGTATTCAACACCTATGGCGCTTTGTCCTTTTCAGGGATGGCAAAGGGTTAAATTAAAAGCTATATCTTCTCTTTGCTCCTGGCTGGTGTGTTGTGAAGGAAAACTAGTTATCCCTCTACCATTCATTAAAACTTTACTTTGCATTCCAACCATCTCCTCCTAGTTGGGACTTCTGGGGGTCTGGGATTGATCTTCCCAACAATATCTGTGGAAACTTCTGTGGAACTGGTTTGGAAGGAAAATTATTATTTTTTCAAATGTTGTATGCTCCAATATCCCAATGCCAATGTCATTCGCAATCCCACGCAGGACCAGGAAACTGTCCTGGCAACAGAAGCCGTCTCCTTCAATCCTGAGACCAAAAATGTTTATAATGAGAATCAGAAATGTAAAAACAAACAAAAAGCAGTCCTAAAGCAATCCTTCCTATCCCTGACTCTCTTATGACCTTTCCCTTCTTCACTGCTATCCTGACTTCCTGGAAGCCACTGCAGCTTTTTTGCTTAAAGATGTCATGTTCTAAAAGGTGCTTTCTGGACAGTTTCTGAAACAAAGGAAAAGATAAGTCTTTAAATTTAGATCTCGATTATCCTTCCAACTCATTCCATAGCTTCAAGTAAATTTATTTATATTTCTTATTTATAATTTATCTTGAATCTACACTCAAAGGGATTCCAGGTGGCAGACAGTATTAAAACATGTATTGAAAGAACAATGAAAATGCCAGTGGAAAATTAGAGACGTTGGTATGCAGAAAGGAATGAAAGCGGGGTGACAAAGGTAATAAAGAAAGGAAAGAGGGGGCGTGAGTTATTATTCTTTGGTAGTTGGGAGTGAGACTCACCGAAATAAACAGAGGTAATGTTTGGTTGCAGCAGTGTTGGCTGCAGGCCTTCCCATGGTCTTCACCCACCGAGAGTGAATATATCCATGGGAGAATTATGTTAGCAGGTGTGGGGATTTGACTGTTGTATTCTTTATCTACTCTCCTGTCATTCCAGGTCTACATCAAAAAATGCTTAAGGGGGAGGAAATAACCTGAGGGTTTGGATGTTTAAGCTTTATTTGATGAAATGGCTGTGGTTTTGAGGTCTGCGTTGCTGGTTTATTTCCAGAACGGGTCAGTTAGCTTCACTTTGCCATTTGAACTGTACCCCTGACATCAGCCAGGGGCATCACTCCGGTGTGTTTGCCTGCAGTAATTCTGGGAAAATCCATTTCCAATCCAAAGCATATGTAAAAAGATATTCTTTTTTTTTAAAAAAAGTTGATTGTAAATCAAATACTTTAAAATTGGATCCTATTTAAATGTTGCAGTAGAAGAGTTTGATATTTAAATTGTAGGATTTGCGTTTCTCAGCCTCTGTTTGTATAAATGTTTCCCCGCCCACCCTGACAACAACTTGGACAGCTTGGTATGCAGCAAACCAGAGAAGTAGGGAAGTAGTATGAGGGTCTAATAAAATGAGGGAGATAAACATAATAAACAGACCAAATGAGGGAGTTAAAAATGAGGGTGAGAAAAATTTAGTTCCGCACCCAGCTTTTAGAGGGCGTCTTGTTCCCCATTTCGGGTGTGGCCCAAACTTAGGGAAATGCTGCGTTTCATCTTAGACAGAAATGGAAATCCTGCCAAACCTATGGAAAATTTCTCCTTCAAGTCAGATCGTCAGAAGTTATTTTTGAGGGTGATGAGATTATTTCAAATACCAGCTAGGGTTTCACTATGAGGATGAAGGGCAAACTTCTAGAGAAGATTCAGAGTGTGAAACTGAGGGTGGTTTCTGTAATGAGAGCCACGCTGGAGCTGATATAAGCCAGGGCAGAGGCTGTCACTGCAGGACCTACAGCTATGGTTTCCTTTCCTAAAGGAAGGCATTTGATGGGCATACTCGGAATTCCTAGGGATTACTGAAAACCAGAGCTGACCTGCTCCCCTGACATTTGGGTAATCTAAGTGTGACTCCTTAACCATGTCACTGATGGTTGGCACGGGCTAATTAATTTTAAAATTAAGGTAACACACGAGTTGCGGCACCAGTCTCGTTTTACTTAATTATATGGCTTCCAGAGTATACCTGGGATGGGGTCAGGAGGTACGCCCACTGAGAGTGAAACTTATCCCAGATGTATTAGGCAAATGTTCAGAAACCAGGACTGCAGCTGCATTCCTGACACTCCTTCTTAGACTCCCTGGAGACTAGATGAAGTGACCCATAGGGGAACGTGATGCTCTTTTAAAGTTTTTTCCCTGTAAGTTCAGCATCCTATGAAAGATGAGTTATAGGAAACAGTTGTAATGGAAGAGGCACTTCACCAAATGCAAATAATGTTTATTTTGTGGTGGTAAGAATATGGATAATTTCTTCTTGTTTTTGAGAACTGCGTGCATTTCACCTTTTCTACAATTAATCAGAAAGAAATAAAATATTTTTAGAAGCAGGGACAGGACAGTGGTCTCCAAACTCTTTAGATTAGCCACTCTCTCAATAAAATAGTTTTGAACTTGCAACCCCCTATATATGCATCCATATTAATTTATTAATTAGATATGTGTTATACTATCACTGATAAGCTCAAAATTCACTGTGCCTTTAGGGTGACGTTTGACTCTTTCATTAGAAGTTGTAGTGCCATATTTCAAACAGTCTTCTTGATAATTTTCAATTATTTTTTGCTTCTGGTTTCTTGACAGACCTAATTAGATTGTCATTGTTTCTTTGCCCCATCACGTGGCTGCCAAAGAGTTCAAAGTTTTCTTGTGCTTTCATGTTTAGTATTATCTTCAAACTGTAGTTTCTTTGAGGAACCGTGTTAAGCCACGTCTTTTTGTGAAGGGTAGTTTAGTTAAAACTAGATAATAGATAAGTCCATTTAACTGGGCACATGAAAACAGCAATAATTTGAAATATGCTGAAAGCAACTGAACAAATGAGCTGGTCCGCCCCTCTGCATTGTGGTCCTTCCACCATCCCTGAGGTGCCCTGCCCACCACATCACCTGCCATGTGTTCTGAGTGAGACTCCGGTGTCAGTACCCTATGAAAGTCCGGGGAAACGTCGTATCATTTTTTATTGGTTTGATCAAATATGTGTGCATATAATATATATGCACATACATATGCTTATTTATATACAGAGAATATTTCTCTCTGTTATCAATGGATAATCTTGGGTATCCCCTGGGGTGGGCATACCCATGTTGGAGAGTACTAGGAATGACACCAAGAAAGATACTCTATACAAGGGACTAAAAAATAGGCCACGGTTAATGATTTTTCTTTTAAATTTCTGACTCTATAATTAAAACCAAAGTTTTCTCAATGTACCTGAAAATTAATCTGCATCATTAACCAGGTAAGGAATGGAATAGCAAACTATAAATCCATGGGGTTCACATTAGGACAAGTTGGGGCCAGGCTGAGGCTGAGGAAAATGGCCTTCAAAGAGGAAAATTCTGCCTAGAGGAGAGAAAGCTGATTGTAATTTGCACTGGTGGTCTCAACTCTGTAATTGGTTGTATGCAGAGGCCTTTCACATTTTATACTTGATAAACATTTAGTGAGCACCTACTGTCAATACAACTTGATAAACATTTAGTGAGCACCTACTATGCACCAAAAATTGTGTTGGGCATTGAGGATAAAACAATCCCTGCCATCAGCGGGCTAGTTGGGGAGAACCATAGAAATAGAACCATCCTGTAATGTGATCATTCTATGACAGAGAGAAGTTTACAGCTTGATGAGAACACAGACAGGAATGCTTAGCTTTCTCAGGCTGCCCTTGGAAGGTTGCCCAATGAGATGACACCTGGAGGACAGGTAAAAGTTGGTGGCTAGGATTTGGCATCTCTGAAGGATGCCATCTAGCCTCTACCAGAATATCTCCAGAGCCCAGAAGCAGGGTTGGGGAGAGGAGGGAGCTCAGGATCTCATTAGTGTGTTGAACCAAGATCTCCACCCTTCTACCCTTTGGTCCTGGTTCTGTTCTCTGAAAAACAGAACAAATCTGCTTCCTTTTATTTGGCAGCCTTAATAATTAATATTTGAAGATGTTCATCACAGACCTCTTTTCCTTTATCTGAAAAATGTTGAGATTGTGTAAGTTATTTCTGCAGTCCCCTCTGACTCTAAAACTTCGATAACTACTTCTCTTTATTGTCAGCCCTTTTCTGTGGGACATAGCTCTGATGTACTCGCTGCTTTCTGGGTACACATTGTGCCTCTCCTGGTTGCCCCCTGCTGACTGGACTGTAGTTAGCCACAGCTGGCTTACACACACCCCTTGGGAGCTATGTGTCCAGGACCCTGGCACTCTCCCATCACAGCCCAGGAGATAGGGACCTTTTCTGCCTTGTTGAGGCTTGTGCTCCCTTAAAAGCCCCTGGTTGTCTTTTCAAGATACGTGCTTCCAATACACTGACTTTTTTTTTTTTTTAACTTAAATGAAAGCTTTTAATGTATTTTTACTCTCAAATTTTACTTTTTTTTTTTTTTTAGGCCCAGTTCTTCAGCCTATCAAAATAAATTTAATTTATTATTTCTATCAGTATTTCAACAATTTGAAATATTGACCAGGTCAGGCAGGGCTCTGCAGTGCTTCACTGGAAGTTTTCCTTCGGTGACACAGCCGTCAGCCTGCACAGTCATTCCTTCAAAGGGCCACATCATCTTCTAGTCCGATTTCATAGCCCTTTCCTCCATAGATACAGTGTGAGACTCTGCAAAGCCTTGCTGTTCTCCATGTTTGTAACATGCCTTAAATGCACCAACTTAGTAACTATATCGAGAAAGAAAATGAGATGTTTGAGATCAATTTTTTGTGGGTTCCCTTGGGATTCCTACAGCATTTTCTAAATGTACCCCAAGTCATTTGCAAAGGAAATGCAGAATAAATACAATACAGTAAACCAAAATTCTCACAAAATATTTATTTGATAGTTTCTTCTAGACTTTTGTCAAATTGGTTTCAGGATCATTGGGAGTTTCCTCTAACATCTTCCTTTGAAAAAAAAAGGATTATTTACACAGCTTTAGTATTGCGGCATGTCACTTGTTTTTGGCAAATTATCAAAGATCCCTGATGGAAGCTTTCAGATCATTCTGTAATGGGGTGGGTAAGGGGCTGTGGACCTGAAGTCAGGTGACATTATCAAGGTTCAAATGCTGCTTCTCCTTTCTGGTAAAGATAACAGGGAACTCCGTAGAAGGAAACGATGTAAGCTCCAGCACTGGGTGTTTAGCTTTCATGGGAGAAAACCCATTCTGACACTCAAGCATTGATAAGCTTTAGAATCGGTGAACAGTATACATCAGAGGAGCTCTTCAACAGAGGAGAGATTTTTTTGAAAACAGAATAGAGTCCTACAAGTCTCAAACTGATTAAGAGGCAAAGATATGGGCAAAATAAAGACTCAAGATCAGTCATGATTATAAAAGATCTCAGTTTTAATCATGATGATAATGAAAAAAAGAACATGAACTTGGTCATAAAAATTGTGTTGCATTATCCAGATTATCCAATTGGAATAGAAATTAGGTGACCAAACATTGGAACTCATCAGTTACAGTGTTGCAATATGTCCTTACATTTTTTTGCCAAAAATCAACCGAGTGGATATCTTTACTGCTAAGTCCTTCTGCTTTTCCAGAAAACTCTTGCAGTATCCTCAAAAGTTTTCTTATAGCTACATAAAGAAATATTTTAACTCTTTAGACAGGTTATATATATTTCTAAAACAGAGGGAAATTCTATGATACACTTTTAAAATAATCTGTATTAGAATTCACTAATCCTCATCATTTTATAAATTGATTAACAGAAAAAAAAACCACTAGACTAGACAAGAAGAACAAATGACTATGGTAATTTAGTTTATTTTAGTTTCACAGTGGTAATGCACATCAATGTACATACCCATTATAGATAAAATAGCCCTTCCCGTGCAGTGAGACTGTCTCTTCAGCTGCAATATGTCTTTCCCTATCAGCCAGCACTTGTAGGTCAGCGGAGAATATTTAACTTTCGCTCTTCTCGTTTTAATACAAATAATGACCTTATATTTAGAACAGAAAGATGTTCATTTGCAATTGACAGCTCATGTATTTCAGAGCATCTTACCACAATGAAATGCCTTGGATCCTTCCTCGCCACTGTTAGTTGGAATGGGACTGGACCTTAATGTACATAACATATGCAGCGTTGATCCGCACAGACACACACACCCTTTGCTGAGAGGCAGTGTAGTGCAGTCGTTGAGTATGCAGTATTTTGAGTTAGAGTGCCTGGCTTTGAAACCTGTTTCACCAGCTGTACTAATTGTGTGATTTTTAGACAAGTTACTCATTTGGTTTCCTCCTCTGAGAAATAGGTATGAGAATAATAATTCCCAGTCCCCATAGGGTTATTAAGGATTTAATGAGTTAACACATAGAACATTTTTAGCAAAGTGCCTAGCACTTAATAAATACTTTAATACATTGTAGTCAGCATTGTTATTATTAATAAAATACCTAAATAATATATATTGGGTTGGCCAAAAGTTTGTTCGGGTTCTTCCGTAAGATGTTATGGAAGAACTCGAACGAATCTTTTGGCCAACCTGATACTAATATGCTGTCCATACATATACATATGTATATGTATTTGCATCCAGATTTTAAGCAAACATTCCATCTTATTCTCCCCCATTGTTTCTCTCTGAATTTGTTACCCAGTCCTGTTAGGTGATCCCTGAGTGTTCACGTAACTGCTATGAGAGCCACAGGCATTTGTGCTTGCCATACAGAGAACATGCCCATGCAGAGGGCAGGTTACACTTCTCTTTGCCACAGCGTTTGTCGCAGTGTTCACACCCCAATGCTGGATTGCAGATGTGTCCCCTGTTCATGGCAAAGGCCCTTGGGAAACCAGAGAATTCTAGATAGGTTAACGTGACCTTTATACTGAGTATAAATACTCAGTGTCAATTTTTTTTAACGTCTTTATTGGAGTATAATTGCTTTACAATGGTGTGTTAGTTTCTGCTGTATAAAAAAGTGAATCAGCTATATGTATACACACATCCCCATATCTCCTCCCTCTTGTGTCTCCCATCCTCCCTATCCCACCCCTCTAGGTGGTCACAAAGCACCAAATTTTTTCAATTTACCACCTCTTCAACAAAAATATCCTACTGGGGGAAAGCTATGTAGTTTTTTTTGAATGGGTAAATTATTCCTGGCATTATATAAGGCCACAAACACACAGTTTATTGATCTGTTCGAAACACATGATTAATTTCAAAGGTTCATGTGAAGTGAAGAAAATGGAGTTATCAGGAGTTTGTGGGGGTTTTTTAGAGAAGAAAACAGGAGAAAGGTTAAACAGGCACTTCTCTGAAGTGAGAAAAATAAAAAGAAAGCTATCCCCTGAAGTTAGTTCTTGGACCAGCTCTGTTGATATGACACCGTGGTTAAGAGCCCTGGACTTTGTAGTTGAATGCTGAGCTCTGCCACCACCAGCTCTGAGACCATGAGGCAAATGATCTGACTTCTGTGTGCCTTCGTTTCCTCCTAGAGTTGCTGTGAGGATGAAATAAAAGAAAATCAAATGCTTAACACTGTCTATCCCATAATAAATGCACCATTCAGGGTAGAATCTTCTTTTAACCATGGTCATCATCTTCATCGTGATCACCAGCATCTAAGAATGATCAGAAGAAAAGGAATACACAGTGAAATTTCCAACTTTGCAGCTGATAATAAAGAGCTAAGGTGATGGGAATAGACCGTAGGAAGTGGGAAGAGAGGGACAGGTGAGTTTGTTTCAGGCAGGTACACTTGGGGGTGAGTGGAGAAAGCATTCTCTACACATAACTCCTGGGAAGGACCCAGAAAATGGGAGGAGCCAGTGAAGAGGGTTTTCTGAGAACAGAGCTCAAGGCTACTGCTAAACCAAGTCCCTTGGGTCAGTTTTTGACCACAGAATACTGGGTTCAGTGAATCTCATCTGGTAGGAAAGCTTTTTGAAGTGGCTTCCCATTTCCCACTGCCTCTTATCCTTTCTAAATTCCTGTTCACCTCCTTCTCGGATTTTCCTTATGGCTGTGGCTCTAGAGTAGATAATTGTTAGAATAGAAACACTGCCAATGTACCTCTCATATCCTCACATGCCAATTAATTCAGAAGAGTGAGGCAGAGAGAGGCCACTGGAGCCCAGAGAGGAGCTGAGTGAGCCAGGAGCCGAGATGGAGCTAATGGAGTGGAAGGAGAAAGCAAAATAGGTGGATTGAAAGCTGAATGCCCTGTGGGTACTTTCTATTCCATCTTTCACTCATTTGGTTCAGGCCCTAGTTTCTGCCTAGTACAAATTCTTCCAGGTTTCTTTTCCAAATGGAGTTAGATCACCAGATCAATCCCCAGACAGGTTTTCCTTTTCATGGCTTTGTCTGTGTATTAGCAAATTAACCCATGTCCCATGTTATGAGATAAGCCGGAGAAAAACGTCAGGTTCTGGGGGTTGTCATGAAGCTCTTCATGACAGAGGGGTGACTTTGAAGGGCAGTGAGGACTTGAGCAGACTGGGAGGAGGGACAAGGATGTCTCAGGGCTGCTGGACCAGAGAAGGTGATTGGAGAGGGCAGAGCTACTTCTCAAGATCAAGGAGTAAACCAGATGCCTGGTTCACATAACAGAAGAGCATGAGATGGGACCAGAAAGCTAGGTTTGTTCATTAGCTGTAAAGCAAGCTTCAGGTTTGAAAACTAATTTTTTTCTTTAAAAAAAAAAAAAAGAGCCCCTGCCATAATGCCAACCTTGTGCCCCAGAAAGAAGGTGGAGAGAGGGAAGCCAATGACAGAATATTCCTTGAGGAAACAGAAAATACTCAGGAAAGAAAATATTTAAACTCCAGCCAACATTCGAAATTCATAAATCAGATTATTTCAAGGCTCTTGGCATCAGTTCTTGGGGATTTGGGAAGAGAGTCAGACATGACTGTGTGTAGACCCAGGGAGCGAGACTTGGAAGGCAGGCTGTTGCATTGAGAAGCTCCTTGAAATTCTCATTCTTCAGGCTTCATGACAGACTTGGGTCCTTCAGCTCGATGGTATTGGGAGGTACGGGTGGAGGAGGGGAAGGCAGGAATATAGAAACACCAGATACAGAATCCTGGGCATACTTCACATTTGCTTTAGATTCAGATTGCCAAGATACCAGACCTCTGAGCCTCACTCTCCCCAACCAAAGCACCTCACCTTTGCTCTGCCCTAACCAGGACCCTCAACACTTGCCTTTCTGCTCTACAGACTCAGGCCTTGGGACCCCTCTGGGATCTTCTTGCAGCAAACAGCTTCTTCATAGACTTCATAGACAAAACAAAAACTAAAGTGTAAAGAAAAGGCAGACTCTTCCTTTCGTGCTTGTTTTCTCATTTTTATTTTCCTTAAGCTTGTAGACAGGGAAATGGACTAAAAATTTTGTTTGGTCTATTTTCCATATATTATCTGATAAATGACTTATATCCAGCATATATTAAGAACTCTTACAAATCTATAGTCAAAAGATAACCTAGCTTTTGAAAAATGAGCAAAAAACTCAACACTTTCTAAAAGTAGATACCAATGGTCAATAAGCATATGAAAATGTGCTCACCACCATGAGTCATCAGTGAAATACAACCTCAAACCATAATAAGATATCACTTCACACCCACTAGCTTGGCTAAAATTAAATAGACTGATAATACAAAATGATGGTGAGCAACTGGAACTTTCACAGGGAATGCAAAATTCCTCTTGGGAATGTTAAACGTCCACTTACCCTATGACCCTACAATTGCACTCCTAAGTGACCCTCAAGAGAAATGAAAACCAGTGTCCACAGTAAGACTTGTGCAAGAACTTTCACATCAGCCTTATTCATAATAGCCAAACACTGAAAACAACCCAGGGGTTCACCAGCTAGAGGATAGATATACAAATCACGGTATCTCTATACCATGGAACTCAGCAGTAGCAAGGAATGAACTGATACAATACAGATAAATCTTAAATACAGTGTGTTGAACACAGAAGCTAGACATGAAAGAGTCCATACTGTATGATTTCATTTGTATGGAATCTAAGAATCTGTGAGGATAGAAATCAGAAAATGGTACCTGAAGTGGGGCAGGGGCAGGAACTGACTGGAAAGGATGACTCCCTAGGGTGATGGAAGGGTCCTATATTTTGTTTTTGGTGATGGCTACACCAGTAACTAAACTTGTCAAAACTCATAGAACTGAATGCTTAAAATTTATATATCTTATTATATGTAAATTATACTTCAATTTTTTTAAATACAGGAAGGAAAAACATAGCTATAGGCCTAGTCTACAAAGGCCTATTCATTCTATAAATTATCTCTTATAAATTATAAGTTATCTCTCTTATTTTTCTCAGTTTAACTCCTTTCTCTAGTTAGAGAATGAAGTGCTTTTCAAAGATGGGACATAGGGACTTCCCTGGCTGTCCAGTGGTTAAGACCTTGCCTTCCAATGCAGGGGGTGTGGGTTTGATCCCTGGTTGGGGAGCTAAGATCCCACATGCCTCGCGGCCAAAAAACCAAAACAGAAAACAGAAGCAATAATGTAACAAATTCAATAAAGACTTTAAAAATGGTCCACATCAAAAAAAATCTAAAAAAGACAGGATATAACAAAAACCTGTTTGCCTACCAACCTGCTGGTTCCCGGATCCCCAAGGGCTCCCCACAGTAAGTAGATACTAGGTTTTCGGGCTGAGCTCAGTGGATCCCTTAGTTGACCTGCAAAGAGGTGGCAGCATGAGGTGAGAACCCATGACAGTGAAGGTAATATTTTTACAGTTCCCCATTTCTGCTTCAAAGAGAGAAAGTGTACTTTCAGTGGAGGAAAGTCTTACTGCTAGACAAAGAGTGGAATCCTGTGCCCAGGATGGCAGCCCCTCACAAGGGACTGCTTGCCTTTCCCGTCCCAGCCTTTATGGCCCCAGCACAGCATGGAACATCACCATCTCTCAGCTGCATCTTTCCTTCTCTTTGTCCCCTGATGCCCCTGGACAGCAGTGTTTGGTAACTGGGAAGGTTATGCCACATGTCAGCTGGGATGAGACCCAGCATGCTGAAAATCACTAAGCTGGGCTCTGGGCCGTGTGCTTAGGCTGCCTGGGCCATACTGCAACTGTGTGATCTGGGGTGAGGCTTCCATTGCCTCTTCCCAGAAAAGAGGGTGACAGCACCTGTGCCATTGCCGTCACAGGGCTACCACAGGGCTAGCATGTGATAACAGACCTGAAAACCGTTTTAGAAAAGGTTTTATTTGATTCACATATCAGGTGGAACTGTTATCCAATTCAATACTTCTGAGTTCTTACTATGTGGATGATAGCAACGATTGTAAAGGAAGAATAGGATTCAGTCTCTATTTGCAGGCACATATTTGCGAGTAAATGAGGGCACATCACGGGAGTGAAGGTGTAGAGCAATAACCAATTAGCAAAGTCATATTAGGGCAAGGTTTTCCTTCACTACATGTTCCGTCTTCATTAGACTCATTCATGCCTCAATAGAGTTTAATCTGCTTGGATTTCTAGAGTTAAGTTATACATTTATACCTCGTTTTGTTACCACTTCCTGGTATCAGCCATTGTAGCAGAGAGAATCCTGTACAACAGAACATGGGAACCAGATCAGGGCCCCTGGGTTTGGGGTCTAACCAATTATGTAACCTCGGGCCATTTACTGGGATTCTCCAGCCCTCTGTTTCTGGTTCTTGAAAAGAGTTAGACTCAGTACTTAATTTCTGAGGCCCTCTCCAATGCTGAGATCTTTACAACAATGGCTGTGGTATGGTGGACAAAGTCTTTGCAGTCAGGAGAAGAACTGAGTATTGTCCTCAGGTCGTGCCCCTCATGAGCAGGGTGAACTCTGGGCAAAGCATTCCATCTGTGTGAGGGAGCGTCAGCTTCTCTTCTGTGAGATGGACCTGGGATGTCCACCCTGCCTGCCTCTCCAGGTTACTGTGGGAGTAGGATGAGATGGAGTGTGAAAACCTTTCTAAACCATAATCCATCATGTAAGTGTTTGCTACTGCTGTAGACATTGAAACACAGGGAGAACACTTTTAAAGGCATGCATACGTGGGTGCATGGCACCATTGCTTAAACGTAGTCTAGGGGTCAAAAAAGAGATGCAAAGTAGAGACAGATATGAAGCTTGGGTTAGTTAGTAAGGCTCTTGTGGACCAGTGAGCCTGCACTGATGGTGGTTCCCTCACAGGTGACGGCAGAGCTAGATGCCTGGAATGAGGACTTGCTTCGGCAGATGAATGACTTCAACACGGAGGATCTGACGCTGGCGGAGCAGCGGCTGCAGCGCCACACGGAGCGGAAGCTAGCCATGAACAACATGACCTTCGAGGTCATCCAGCAGGGCCAGGATCTGCACCAGTACATCATGGAGGTCCAGGCCTCAGGTAGGCGACCTGTCCCGTGCTCCTGCTTCTGGTGGGGAGATGATGAAGACAAGGACAGCAGCTTGACTCCAACAAGCCCTTCCGCTCCACTCACTCATTCTCTTCCCACAGGTACAAGGAACAGAGGTTTTTGACCCCATGTTAATGAAAAAGAAATGGAAGCATGAGAGCTGAAACTGTTTGTCTGAGGTTGCCCGGTTAGGCTATGATAAAAATAGGAATAGGGCCAGGTTCTCCTGGTGCTGTGGGGAGAAGGGGAAAAACCAATGATGGAAATTAGCACAGATCCAAAAACATGGTGGTCTGGAGAGATAAACCAGGTGGGCTGCAAAGGCCGTCAGGCATCCTTGTGAATTGTATTCAGATGTACATACGGATGCTGCTGTCCCACCCCTGTGCCCTGCACACACTCTCCTGCCCTGTCCTCCACCGCCAGAGCCGGCTCCTCATTCCAGTCCAGGCCTCTCTGTCCTCATTTTTCTTAAAGCTGTCTGTGCTTGAGTGTAAGAAGTACTGATAAAGTTTATGGCGAGGTCATATAAATTTTATAACTTCTCAAAAAACACATGGCCAAGTTACCCAGGCTTGACTTCTTTTCCTGCTCAGGATTTATTCACTGTTTTTTTTTTTTGTGGTATGCAGGCCTCTCACTGCTGTGGCCTCTCCCATTGCGGAGCACAGGCTCCGTACGCGCAGGCTCAGCGGCCATGTCTCACGGGCCCAGCCGCTCTGCGGCATGCGGGATCCTCCTGGACCAGGGCACGAACCCGTGTCCCCTGCATCGGCAGGCGGACTCCCGACCACTGCGCCACCAGGGAAGCCCTATTCACTGTTTATCCAACAAGACAACGAACACTTAATGTTACACCTGCCACTTTCTAGAACAGCCTTTGATGTTAGAACCGGAGAGAGCCATAGCTGTCCCCTCGTCCAACTAGTCCAGAAAGAGGAAGTCACTGATCTGGACTCACACCAGTGAAGTGCCGGAACCCAGGTCTCCACACTGCCACCCACCCGGGTCCTCCAGGAAGAAGCAGATAGGGCCTCAAGCCATCAACTCTTTAAAACATGGTCTGTCCATGTCCCTGCTGATTGTGAAGGATATTTAAATCATGAGATTGTCAGGCAGGCTTGACTTTAGGGTAACGTGTTTCTCTTAATGACCTGATAGAGGACATAGCAGCATTCAAAGGAACGTCACTTCTTTTTTTTTTTTTTTGGCGGTACGCGGGCCTCTCACTGTTGGGGTCCCTCCCGTTGCGGAGCACAGGCTCCGGACGCACAGGCTCAGCGGCCATGGCTCACGGGCCCAGCTGCTCCGCAGCATGTGGGATCTTCCCGGACCGGGGCACGGACCCGTGTCCCCTGCATCGGCAGGCGGACTCTCAACCACTGCGCCACCAGGGAAGCCTGGAACTCCACTTCTAACCAGAGGAGAGACAATCTAGTAAATTCTATTTACTTTGGTCAGCATAATCTTTCCTTGAATTTTCATTTGTTGTGAACAGGCTGCAGCTGCCTATGAGAGCCAGGCCTGTTTACAGGGTGCAGCCCATGCTCCACACAGCTCCAAGAAGCCCCTTCATTCCCATCATAGTCTATCTGGGGACTGTTGTTAAAATGACAATGCCCAGATGCTGTGATCTAACACCTCTGAATGGGACTTGGGCATCGGCAAAAGCTCCTCAGGTGATACCACTGTGCAGCCAGGGCTGAGAACCACTGCTTTTCATCTTGATGGTTAAATCACAGCAGCTGATATCTATGACGTGCCCCAGGACAACGACTTCCAAATGTGGTCCCAGGTCAGCAGCATCAGCATTACCTGAGAACTTGTTAGAAATGCAAGTTCAAGGGCCCATCCCGGGAATGTGCCACGTCAGAATCTCTTGCGGGTGAGGCCCAGCAGTCTGTTTCAGTAAGCCCTCTAGGTGATTCTGATGCGCTAATCTAGGGCCACTGATCAGGACCTACTCTAAGTGTGGGCCCTGAGCCAGCAGCAGGCGGCATCACCCTAGAGCTGATCAGAAAGGCGGAATCCCCGACTTGCGAATCTGAATTTGCATTTTAACAAAATCTTCAGGTAAATCATGTGCGTGTTAAAGTTTGAGAAGCAGTGTTCTTGGCCACAGCTGTGCCTTTTCAAGGCCTTATTAGGGAAGGGGGAAACTGTGACTGAGAACCTTGTCTGGACTCAGGGTTTCACCCGACAACTTGTCCCCGTGATGCTCGCCGTAGACCGCTCTCCAACTGAGATGCGGAACCGTGAGAGAACGCAGACGTAGTACCTAGAAGAGAGGCTGTGCAGAGAGACTGCAGGGATGCTCCTCCCCCATCCCTTCATCCCTCAGTATCGACGTGTCTGGCAGGTGGAGCGCCTCACCTGCCTGAAAACCTGTGGCACGTAGGAGCAGGATGCTGGCGTGACCTTGGGCAAGTGCACCTCTGTCCAAGAGCCAGGTATCCTTGGTAACGGAAAGACTGCCGGGAGCTGGCAGTCCCTGAAGACTGGCTGTGCTTGGCAGCCACCTTAACCATGAGGGCTGAGTGGGTGAAAACACCCCAAGCAGATGGGCTGCCCACCCCCACATATCCTGTTCTCGGAATGAGCTTTGTCAAAAGAGCCTGATTGGCCTCTTCAGTCTCTCCTGAGACTGGCTGTTCCCCTGCTTCTCCTCAGCTGGCTGTTCAGTCTGGCATAGCCCATGAGGCCTCAAGGCTCTCAGGGAAGCTCTCTCTGTCTACTGCCGTGTGCCTGTCCTGCAGAGGAGGCGTCAACCTCATCTCTGGCTTGGAGGAAGGGAGGGCAGCAACACGCCAGAGCTGGGGTCCAGAGGTGGAGGTTGGAGGTGGACCGAGAGTGGGCCTTACCGAGGACCTAGGTGGCCAAGGAAGGCAGTACTTCAGAGACACAGGACTGAGGCAATAAATGGGTTGGGCACTTACCTTGTCTGTCTAATGAACTATATTTGAACTAGAGGTAAAATAAACTGTTGTCTCAGAAAAAGGACAATTAGCAAAATTAAGAATTTGGTTGCTATTTAGCCCTCCAGGCTAAAATAATTAGGGCTTATGCTTTGATTTTTATAGAAGTGAATGATTTTTATTGGATTTTTATAGGAGAAGTAGGGAATTTCCTTACACTTATTTTTTGGTATGAAGTTTGAAACATTCAGCCGGGTCCTGCTAAATCCGCCTGATGTGCCAACAACCCTAACCAAAGCAAAAGCCTTGTTTAAATCATCAGCCTTAGCAATGGTTGGCAAAATAGGAACAGTTTCTTTACTTGCTCATTGTTTAGGGTTATCTACTGGGCCTCAAGTTGGCAAGTGGCAGGGTTTGCTGGAACGAGTCGAGTTGGAGTAAACCCACTGGCTGAATTCAAGGTCCAGCTGCACCACCAACAAGCACTTTGACTTTGGAAGTCCCTGTTCTTTCTCTGTAGACCTTAGTTTCTTCTTTTGTCCAGTGTGGCAGGCAGGCCTTCATTCCTAAAGTGCCCTCCAGTTCTCACTTGCCATGATTCAGCCTCACTGCCCCCATTGGTTATGGCCCAGGTCTTCACCCTAATGTCACCAACCATGTGACTGTTACCCATGACCTAAGGAATAAGACAGGAGCTGGGTATCCTGTGCATACGTTGCTTTTGTGGTTTAAAGCGTCAAGTTCTCTCTTTATGCAAGGTTTTTAAGTGAAAACTCTATGGAGTCTGTGGCAATGGTGCTTCAAATTTACTGTGCCTGGAAAGTACCCAGACCCAGCATTTAAATGAAATCTTAAATTAGGTCGTGGGGGGCTTCCCTGGTGGCACAGTGGTTAAGAATCCGCCTGCCAATGCAGGAGGCACAGGTTCGAGCCCTGGTCCGGGAAGATCCCACATGCCGCGGAGCAACCAAGCCTGTGAGCCACAACTACTGAGCCTTCCAGACACAGCTACTGAAGCCGGCACTTAGAGCCCGTGCTCCACAACAAGAGAAGCCACCACAATGAGAAGCACGCGCACCGCAACAGAGTAGCCCCTGCTCACCGCAACTAGAGAAAGCCCGTGCACAGCAACGAAGACCCAACGCAGCCATAAATTAATTAACTTAAAAAAATTAGGTTGTGAGGATCACTCTTCTCCTCGCACGTAGAGGTTAAGGGTACAGCCAGGAGAGAGAGAGAGATCCCCTTTGTTGGGATCCCGGCCACACCTCTCGCTACCTGGGTGTCCTTGAGCATGTTACCCAATCTCTCTAAGCTTCACCTTCCTCAGAAGAACGGCAGTTATAGGAATCCTAACCATATGGAGTCATCGTGAGGATGCAGTGGGAGAAACACAAGCGTGGCAAAAGTTCAGTAAAGCCTGATAACTGTTGTATACTCTACTGGTGTTCTAGTGCATACTGAATTCTGTTGGGATTATTTGTGTTCCCGTAGCTTCGCTAGCAGCATGAGGGTAGGGCTCCTCCTTTCTTCTCTTTACATTCCCGGTATCCAGCAGAGTGGTTATGTCTCTCGCCATAGCAGATTCTCAATGTTAATGTTTACTGAATTAATCAAGAGTGAACATCAGTCTGGGGGAAACAGATATACGTAAAAATAATGGGCCACAAATAATTGTACTTGTGTCATAAAAGGAAAGAAAAGGCCTGTGTTCTTCCAAAATGCAAGCTACTCTGGGGTGAAGGAATGTGGATCTGGAGGAAGGGAAGAAAAGTGGATATAAAACAATCGTTCTTAGCCTGATTACACCATCTTCACCTATTTTATTTCCTGTGTTCATCTCACATTAAAAATATATATATATATCAAGCAAGATAGATGAAAATGAAGGGCTGGAGTCTCAGGGCAGGCAGGGAGCCTGTTCTGGATGATTCTCTAAGCAGGTGGCTGGTCCCTTTGATGGAGCACCAGGCTAAGAAGCCCATTTGCGTGTGATGTGGCATGTGTAAGCCATGAGCTTCCCACAGAGAGATACTTTGCCCAGGCCCAGCATACTAAACACCAGAGATGCATGCAGGGTGAAAACGAGCTGGAAGAAAATCTGCGTTGTGGCTGGAAACAGGGATCCACTTCTGCAGGTGGATCTTAAATTACATTTTAAAAAGTAAGCATGGAGGCCAAGGGTCATCCCATGTTGCGTAGCGCTGCAAAGGTAGAAATTTTGTATTTCTTCTTGTTTTTTTATTTCAGTCAAGGAGATGCTCTACCTCATCCCCTTGGTAATTGCAGACAGTAACTGGAGGGAGTTGACTGCTAAAGGAACAAGTCGTTCTCTTCTCTGTCTCCCACAGATATTTCAGGAGCTGGGCCTTGGAATTATGAAACTGACAGAAAAAATAAACCTGAAAAGATACTGAAATTATTACCATGTAACACCAGAAAAAAATTTCCCACTCTCCCATATTGTTCTTATATAAAGCACTATTTTTGCTTCTAGAAAAGAATTTCCTTTAGCGTGTACGGACTTTCCTTATATGCCCCCACTGTGTCAGGCAGGTGTGTTGGTGGCGGCAGTGATGAACTTCTGAGTTGCTTTTTTAGGGGACCTAAGTAGTTAGCTAAGAAAATCACCACTGGCCAACTATTCTCTTCAGATGGACTTAGCATCCAATGGTAAATGGCATCTAACCAGCTAGAAGAGAGTGTGCCTTTGGCAGAAGTTCCTGAGACAGGGTCTCTGGGGCTTTGTTTTGTATTTCCCAATGTGATCCAGAGGCTCGGTTGTGAATATTCTGGGTGTAGGCGAACTGCCCAGCAGGGACTGCTGTATGCGGCCTTGTCTGGGATGGAATCCAGAGGACCACCTCTTTGACTCCAGTTGATAAGGAGCCGATCATCTGTTGAAGAGTTGTTTCCTGACAAAGGATCAGTTAATCCAAAAGAGAAAGCATGGTTCGAGCATCCCAAACTAAGACCCGTTCTGGTGATCTATCCAGTTTCACTGAGGGATATGCAGAGGTTGGGAGGGTGCTGGTGATAGCTATTTCCAGATTCCAGCTTTCATGTGCATATAGAAGGAAATGTAGTCTTTATGGTACTACCTGGTTTTTAATGGTTTACATTTTGTTTAAATCAGGAATTGAGTTAATCTGTGAAAAAGACGTTGATCTGGCAGCCCAGGTGCAAGAGCTATTGGAGTTTCTCCAGGAGAAGCAGCACGAGTTGGAGCTCAACGCAGAGCAGACCCATGAGCGGCTCGAGCAGTGTCTCCAACTGCGGCACCTCCAGGCGGAGGTCAGACAGGTGAGCCTGACCCTCCTCTTGCAGCCTGGGCTTCCCAGTGGCTGAGTCTGGCCTGGGCCTGCTCCTGGAACGGGGTAAGGCATACAGAGCCACCGGTATAACCAGAATTAGGAAATAGGTAAGTTAAGGAGTGGTTGTATTCGTTTCTGAAAGCTAGGCTGCTATCTACTGACTCTAACACATAGATCTAATGGTACAATGGCTCAAACTACAAGTGCATTATTTCTCTGACATATAACAATCTAAGGAGAGCACCTCAGTGCTGTTCCAGGTTGCCCTCAGTCACTGAATCGATTCTCTTCCTCTCTATCCTCAGCCCTGCCCAGAGTTCAGAGGAAATGCAAAGCCTGTATCAATAAACATATTCAGCCTTTAGAGCCAGCTTGATTAATTTGTGTGCCTAGTACAGGACCTGACATATACTTGAGAATCAATAAGGGGTAGCCATCCTTCAGTTCTCATCATTCTTTTCAATGTGTGTGCGGTTCTTATAAGAAAATGTTCTAGTCACATTAAAGCCAATTTTAAAAAGAAAAGAGTACTTACCTGTATGAGACATGATACTAGCTATCTTTCTAAAGGACATCCCTGTGCCATTCCTAGGGATCTCTAGGAACATACACACAATGACCAATGACACATTTTAAAAATACTACATATTTATATTATGAACAGACTAAGTGGGAATTTTTAGCATAATTATTGGGGATTTCCTATTTAGACCAAGTGGGATTGAAGAAATACAAATATTATTATAGTTCCATTTATTGAGTGTTGTGTGCCTTTTATACCTATCTCTTGATCAATCCTCACAACCATTCTGTAAAGCAGATATCACTCTCCGTTCAGAGGAAGTCACCAAAGCTTAGAAAGGTCACCAGACAGGTCACACTGAGGAAAGACCTCACCTTCACCCTCCACGGGTGCAGGAGGGCTTCCCTGCAGGGCAGAGCTCATAGCACTTCAGTGTTTTCTCCTTGTGCTCCAGACTCTCCCAAGCAACCCTATCCCCCTGCTTCCTCTAGGGAGAGCCCCACCCAAAACATCCTAAGCAGAGACACATCTTCCTCTTTTAAATGTTTTTTCTTATGTTCAGTGACTGCTAGAGCTTTTAGATTTGTCTATTAATTTAGCACAGGGAACAAAAACATCATATTTTATTTAATTATTGCTCGGTCCCTTTTATTCAGGGTATTCCTTGCTAATGCCTATGTTTTAATTATATATTATTTATTATAATGTGAAAAATTATCTTCTCTGCTCCCCTTCTTTTCCAAGGAGTACTCAGAGTCCACACATTCTGTGCTAAAGATCAATCTTGAGCACAGGTAACATCACTGAGCCCCAGGCAAAGCCAGATACAGCACTGCCATCCAGGTTGTTTTCTGTTTAATTACATGGGGGTCACACCTGAATGTCTGGTGAGACTTGTTACTCGTGGGGACGTGGTAGAAATCCTAGCAGGCCCAGAGCAGTGATGAGTATTCAGATTCTGAATCTCTTGGCAGTAATGATAGTACTTTCTTTTCATATGAGAAATACTTTCTCGTTTGTGATCTCGGTTTAGGAGAACAGGCCCATGAGAGAAAGTGGTGGACGTTTAGTTTACAAATGAGGAAACTGAGGTACCATAGGATGAGTGCTCCCAGGGCCTATTGACTACTTAGCTGAAACTTGAGCCCAAGCCTCTGAAATACAAGGTCCTACAATTTGCCTCTGCTGGACCCCACTCCCACCCTGGAGTTCCAGGAGAAATAGACAGAAGCTCTCCAGCAGAATGTGGTCCGGGCTTTCCCTGGCCTCCACAGCACCATGTCTGAGAAGATGGGCAGGCATGGCCTACACCTGGCCAACCAAGTGGTGGGCTTAGCAGGCCGTGGGAGTTCTCCTGTACTGTTTGTTCACATCTTCTCAATAAAGCAGATAACAGGAGACATATTCCTAATTGACTTGGAAATGAAATATATAATTTTGCTTTTGTTCCTGGTTTTTTATTTTATTTATTTTTGCTACAGCATTCATAGTAGAGCCAACTTCCTAATTATGTTCTTCTTGGCTGAGATGAAAATGGAAATGAAATGAGTTTCCATCCTCCAAGTATCCATTCTGTAGAGGATGGGGAGCTGGGATGATGATAGGTAGTTTGTCGAGTGGGAAAGTAGATTATCTATGTATGGATCATCAGGCTTGACTAATATCTGTGTACGTTCCTGTTCAGTGTTTCATGAATTGGAGGACAAAAAAGAATTCTTCTGCAGGAGTGAGAACATTCCTTCTCCTTCTCTCCACCATGGCAAGGATGACACACAGGGGGACTGTAGTTCAAAACGGCACTGGATTGCTGGGGTCAGCCTTTAGGAAAAGCACGAAGGACTGCAGCCCTTGGATGTGCCGAGGGACCACTGCTCCATTAAGCCACCGCACCTCATTAGACAAGCTTGTTCTCCTTGTTAGCGTGCCTCTTCCTTTAGAGGTCGTCTGGTCCAGTTTCCGACAAAGCATTCGCGTTTGATGGAAGTTGGTGGAGCAGGAAATATTGACTTGGAAGCTGTTGACGCTTGGAAAGAGGGACTTAATTTAGATGTCAGTACTGATCACTTGGGCTAAATTTAGACACTAGCTTGAGAGTTTCTCTTTTGAATATACTGAAAGAAAGAGAGAGAGAGAGAGAGAAAGAAAAGAAAGAAAGGAAGAAAGAAAGAAAAAAAGAAAGGGAGAGAGAGAGAGAAAGGGGGAGGGAGGGCGGGAAGGAAGGAAGGAAGGAAAAGAAAAGAAAGAAAGAGAAAGAAAGAGACACCTTAATTGAAGTGCCATTAATGGGGAGAGAAAGGGAGAGGGCCACAATGTGTTATGATACAGCCCTGTAGTTAGAGCTCAGAGATTAAAGGTTTAGATTTGGCCTTCATAACCTTATGTGCAGTTACACCACAGCTGTATTAAACTGAAGCTCTGAGGAGAGGTAATGTCACGGACATTGACTGAAAATTATTTTCAAGTATTTAGAACAAATGAAACTGATTAATGCAACTGACTTGCTTTCTGAGGGATTACATAGGACTTTGTATCTAAGATAAATGGCCCCAGCATCTCCAGAGAAATGCTGAATCTTGAAGGGAAACCATTCCCCTGATTCCTATGGTCCAGGGCCATAGACCACCCAGATGCCCCCTTTCTTCTAGAAAAATAGTTCAGATTATTCCCCAGACCCCACAGAATGCTCTGATTGCTTTCCAGGAAAACTGCTACTCTGGTAAGGATAGCCTCACATTTATTAGATAATTCAGGAAGATTTGAAAAACCTATTTAATGGTCATAAAACTAAGTGAATTTCCATGTTTCCTGCAGAGCAATGCATTTAGCAGAAAATAGGCCAAAATGGATTTATAAGATGTTGGAGCTCTAAGCTTTGGGGAAAGAAATTGTACTTATCATTTGTCTACTAAAGACATTGACTTAAATTACCCCTGTGGACCAAATACTGGCCAAAATTTGCATATGATCAAGATGGAAATTTAAGTCAAAGGAGAAAATATCCTCTCCTCATATTCCCGTATAGAATACTGTTTCATTCTGTTCACTGTACATAAAAGCTAGAAAGGAGTTGGAGTAGATCCAAAAGAGAGGCAGCCATAGGTACAAGTACTATCCATTTGTTTCAAAATGGAGATAATTAGGAAGACACATAGTCATAGTCTATAAAACCGTGAGGGATGAACACATATAATCTCATAAATTGTGAATTTTTAGAACTAAGAAACACTAGAAACATGACAGGCTCCCAATTACCACCTGAGGGGCTGATGATTTTTCTGTGGCTAGAGTTTCAGAAATCATTGTGCCTTGTGATAAGTCATCTGCAGTAGCAGGAGTTAGACTCAGCGTCCTTCAGTGCAGCCTCATAGCTTTCCTGTCAGTGTGGCCTAGAGAACACAGCCATAGCCAAGCAGCTTCCCCAGCCTATGTGGCTACAGTGTCCAGCTTGCCCAGCTTAGGTGGTGTCGTCATTTTGGACATTCACGTCCAGTTAACCACATCCATGCTTCTAACTCGGGGTTATCTGAACTTCCTTGCCCTGAGGAGCCAATATATCTCCATCTTCAGTTCCCCCCTCACCCCTGACCGAGCTGAACTGGTGGCCTAGCCCCCAAGTCCCCAAGCAGCAATACTCTTCCCATCCCTCATTTCTGCAGAGCTAAGTTCCTCTGGTATCCTATGCTTATAGGGGCATATATTTTTAAAGAAGTATCGAACATTATGGCTCAAAATGACCTTCAAAGACCATCTAACTTACCGGTAAACTGTTGTCTAAGATGAGTGATCAGTGTAAAATGTTCATGTTAAGGATTACATTATATGGTTTGCAAAATACTTTTACATTAATTATTTCATTTCATCCGTAACCTGCGATTTACCATTTTACAGTTAAGAAAACTGAGCCTCAGAGAGATTAAGTGATGTTTCCAAAGTCATGCAGCTCAAGATTAGTAGGACCAACATTTTCGCATGTTTGTTACAAAATTTCTTCTACTACCTTTCTCTCATTTGGATGATCACACAAGAATAAATAGCCAATTTTATGAACTAGAAAGATAAAGGATGACAGTAATAGAAAATTTTACCAACAAGAGTTAGCCTTGATCAGAGCACAAAGACTGATGATAATAAAACAGCTACGGTATTTACATCACATCAGAATATGTCAATAAGCTCTACAAATACTCGAATAAAAGTTAATATTCCTAAACTTTTTCTCTTCTCATTGTGAGAGGTGTAAATGAAGAATCATAGCATTAGGTAGTTTTGCCTCAAAGCTAAAAATCCCTAGCACCACCATCATCAGGATTTGCATTTTACGGTACACTACATCAACCCTGATACAGGAAGGGAAGGTACAGTTATCCTATCTTTACAGATGAAAAGGCAGAGGCTCAGAGGAGTTAAGTGGTTTTACCAGGCAGTAACAAAGCCAGGTATTCTGACTTCAGATTTTATGCTCTTTCTACACATTCCCAGTTTTGCTTCTAGGACTGAGTCTGGGACTTCAGCATGGGAGGTTTGATTTTAGGAAGATAAAAATACTTGGTAGTTTAATCATTGGCATCAGTCCCACCCCTGAACCCAAGCCATTGATTGAACTACAGTGCATTTTTATCTTCCTAAAATCAAACCTCCCATGTTGAAGTCCTGGAATGCCTATGTAAACAACATTTGGGAAATAAAAATGAACAAGGATATCAAGGATATGGCATCATTTAATGAAAGATGTAGAGACTAAAACCTATAGTATTTCTGAATGGAAAACCCAGTAGATGGTGCCCTCACAACCATAGCTATAACTGATGCTTTCAGTTGACTGAAACTAGAGAGGAAAATATTCCAGCAAGACTCAGGAGGCCCAGAGGGAATCAAATTGTCCCCCAAGCATTGATTTGTGGTGCACATTGAGAAAATGTTTCTCTAACACCCTCAAGTGAATCTTGAACCAAGCAAGATGTGATGAATCACTGCAGAAGGACTTAACATCGTTCAAAAATATAAATTGTGAGCTCCATTTTCCAAAGAGGTGAAGCATTTGGGCATGCAATCCATAGATGCATGTACCCGAACTTGCAGCCAGCTTTTAGAAATCATTAACACCTCTGTAGTCAGCCAGCTACAGCACACCAGTGGCATCAGAGATTTCACACATACGCTCTGAGCAGTTATTTCCTGGAACTAATTGCCTTACAGATTGGCATCTCATCCACAATCTGCCAGACTGCCCATGAATTAACATCTCAATCCAAACAGCCCAGCTTCAGTGGGATTTATGTCCCGATGTTATCCATACACAATATGGTATCAGTCATTTTCTGCCTAAGGAGGACATTTGAGAAATGCCTGTGAGGGTTATAGAATAGGAGACCAGACTTAATATTTTTCTAATTGTTTAACATGAAGAAGTTGAGAGAAGAAGAAAAAAAATCTGAAACAGATTGTGGTGTCTTCTGCTTTGCCTTGAGGGAACAGATGGATGGTATTTACTGATCGTAACATTTCAGAAGAATTTTTATTTCCTCTCCAAGCAAGCTCTCAGACTCCTTAATAAAGCAAATATTTGGCAATTTTCTGATGACCAAACACAAGGTAGATTTTCAAGGCCTGTTACTTCCAGTTTGATTATTTGCACTTGACTCTATTAGCTGGATTATTGCCACATCTCTATTTTAGCTGGGACTGTCTAGACAGTGTCAGCTATTTCTCCTTCTATTTTAATATTCCCTAGCTGAGTTTTCTTTCCCCCAGTACTAATTAAGGTTACCTAGAAATTTTACTCAGCCTAGCCATTGCCTCTAAATAATTTAAATCAATTATAACATATTCTCCCTTTTTCTAATGATCCAGTGTATGGATGATTCATGCTATTTTGCTTGTTTTATTTCTCCTCCCTTTGGATTGTTTAACCAATCAAAGCTCAAACCTGTCTACTCTTGGCTATTTTGCAAGGTATAGGAGATTGGACACACTGCTCAGGTGTGACTTGGGTATTTTCCACGGTGACTTGGGTATTTTCACTCTTTCAAAAACGTTACTGCATACCTGTCGTATGAAAGGTACTGTGCTAGGCATTGGGTGAGATTAAAATATGACTCATATATTACTCTAGTCTTCCGGAAGTTTACATTGTAAGGGGAGGAGATGAAACATAGGTTGAAATAACTGAATAAGGCAGGCTTTGGTGAGTGCCACAAAGGTGGTACATGCAAAATGATCTGGGTTTCACTAGATGACGAAGAGATTGTTCCTAATGGGAGTGGTTAGGTATAGAAGATTTCAAGCAGTTGTTGATATTTGAATTGGTCCTTAAAAAAATGAAAGGGATACCAACAGATGGAATTTATTTATTTATACCGTACTATGTTCCAGATGGAACCTCGGAAACATACATACAATGCAATCAGATGAAGTAATGTTTAAATTAAGGGGCTGAGGAGCCTGGGATTGAGGAGTGATAAGGGTAGGAAAGAAAAGATGAAGCTGGGAATGAGGTTGGTACTTAAAATAAGTACCTTATGGCACAAGGTACGAGGCAAATTTAAGGAGATTTTAATTATCCAGACTCTTCCTGTCCTGTCTTCAACTGTGGGTAGGAGATAGCAAGCTCTCTGACTGAAGGCCATTCACCTGTGCTCTTGTCCCAACTCCCTAGGTCCTGGGATGGATCCGCAATGGGGAGTCGATGCTCAACGCCAGCCTGGTCAACGCCAGCTCCTTGTCGGAAGCAGAGCAGCTGCAGCGGGAACACGAGCAGTTCCAATTGGCCATCGAGGTAACACCCAAATCTGGCTGCACTGTCCTCCCTTCCCCTCTCTGCTCTGCACCTTAGGCAGGATGATTCCTCAAGATGTGGGTGTTCCTTTATGTGGTGAAGCCATTACTCTTTCTAGTGAAATGGGCCAGGTAGCCTCCCTATGACCCAGGAATTGATGGAGAAACAAATGCAGGGCTTCATCACCCCAAGGAAGCCTGGTATTGGAAGACAAGTATTCACACTCCAAATGTAGATCTTTCTTACTTATTGGTACCTTTAACTTTCAAGGCCCCTGGTCCACTGAGATTTTTATACATTATGGACTATGCACCACATGAGAAATGTAAAGCTAAAAGGTTAGACGTCACCTCTAGTTGGAGCTCACTCAGAATTGAGGATAAACAACTGCAGAAGTCATTAGTAAACTAGGATTCCATTTTTAAACATTTGGTTTACATGTAACATTTAGATTCCATTGTCAGATCAGCCTTTTAACAAGAGTAGTGAGCACGGGAGCAGACGGCACTAGATAGTTTGATTCACTGAAAATAGGTGTTCAGTAATGCTGGTGGAAGTCATATTTAAAGAATAAACTGAAACCAGAAACTCACCAAGACTTGTTTTAAGGGCTATTTTAAAATAAAACTCCACTTACGATAGTCTAATATAAATTTTGTCTTGCTTTAAATAATATCTTTAATTATCCTTTCTACTAGAACATTTCCTTCCCAAAGAGACTCGAACTGATTGTTCTAGAGTGGTGTAGGGAAAAGAGTAGGAAATGGGACATGGGAACTATGTTAAAAATAAAATAAGTTCAGTACCAATGGGAAAAGAGATAAGGAGTGAAAACCTCGAAGACGTCCATTACTTGTGGTTCAGTATAAAACTTAACCCACTTCTGAGTGTGTAAGAAATGCAAAGGTGATTATCTTCTACTAAAAAAACACAACGATGATAAAATTTTAACTGTTCATATGCCAATAAGTATATCTTTAATACAGTGATCCAACTGATTGCTAGCTATTTTTAAGCTAGTATTGATTGATTTCAACCATTTAATTTTCCAAAAGCTATCTTGTATGTGAAAACATAGCATTGATATGAATGATATATTTCTCTAAGATGCCTGATTACTTATTAGGGACCCTTGCTCGTACCAGACTCCTGTCTGAGATTTGAGATTTAAAAATAAACTGTGTATTACACACACAGTATGGACAAATTATTTTCTAAGGAAGGACTAACCAGAGGAAAGAAGTTTTATCATCAGCAGCTCTGTTGCATTTTACTGGCATGCCCAAATATTAGAGTGTTGGAATCTATTCACTGTAAAGGAAAAGTCAAGATTGGGATTATAATCAAGAATTAGGCACACAGTGGTCAAAACCCCATTGAGAGGCAGCAGTGAAGAGAACGAAGGTTGGGCAGTCACATTCAAGGCTTGGCATGAAGCTGTGAGGGATGATGCTAGGCAGAGAGAGGACAGCCTTTGGCGATACCTCCTCCTTGCTTATCTTGAATGTGGAGGTTTACCTGCCCCATCAGGTAATTAAATTTTCAGTCCCTTAATCAAACGTTGGGCAAGTAAAACCAAGCATTATAAAACAAACAAGCAAACAAACAAAAACCAAGTGTTATGACACCCTTGAGTATCTCAATGAGCTAGTAGAAAATAGTGGGTAAATGCATTAGCAATGCTGTTGAAATAACCAAATTCCACCTGACTTGCATGTGCAGTATGTATGAATTTGTATTAGATGCCATTGCATCCTTAACAGAATAGAGGCTCACTAAGCATCTATATCTCTTTAATTTCATGGATGCAACTTGGTCAAATATTCTTAGAATAGATGTTGAGATATAGACCCCTGTCGAGTTTATGTCTGTGGACTCAAGGGGACATGGCAGAATAGATAGGATTTCTTGTAGATCTTGGGAATGGAAGGTAGGCAGGGTCTGCAGCTTGGCTAGGATAATGAAGAGAACAGAGCCAGAATTTCAACATACGTTCCTTCTCTAGATGGCCTGTGCTTCTCTCTAAATGTGTCAGTTTAGACCAGGTTCTGCATTGGGGAAACGTACACCAGGGGATTTAAGCAAGTTGATAGGAGATCTAACTAGTCTGGTTTGATTTAACCCATTTTGATACTGTTACTGGAGGCCTTTACAGTGATCACTGACAGGGAACATAATTGACTTCTTGAGCCCTAAGAAAGAACCCTGGGCTCCAGAAGGGAAAATAAAATGGCTATAGGTAAGATGATCATATAAGTTATTGTTAGAACTGAGACACTTTTAAGAGTGAAGGAGGGAATTATTAATAACTAAGCCAGGAAAATCAGCATGTACTAGAACTCTCATGGGCAAACCAAGATGTTTGCTCACCCTAGCTTTGGTGGCCTCGTCAGTCTGAAGGTTTTGGTCTCCTTAAAGAAGGTCAGAATGTTTACCTGAGGTAGCCTTGGTTACAGAAAAAGTTCCCCAGAGCCATTCAGAGTGCAGAGCAGTACACAGCTCTCCAGAAGCATAGCTTTATCAACAAACCCAGATTATTGTTTGTTAGTATCCAAATGTTGTGGCTGATGTGTCTTCAAGAACTGTGAACGTCATAGAGACACACTTGATTTTAAAATCCATTTTTATTTGAAATCCTCTTATGTATTTTAAGCATAAGCATTATGACAGAAACAGTAGTTAAAACTGGATAATAAATTCAGTTGATTTGGTTCGGTTTTCTTCCATGTCCTCCTACTAAATATGAACATCCTTGATAATCCATGTCTCAAAGATACAGCACTCAATAGGATTAGATAATAGTAGAAATAAATGCAAAATAATGACTCAAGCTTTAGCAAAGCAGAGATTATGTCATATGCATAAGAGTTTATCATTTAGGTAATCAAAGGGAAGAAGGGGCTCCCAGGACTATTAGATAATAATGAGTTTCAGAATAAGGAAGAGGATTTGTTACACAGCATAAATTATAGGAAAATGAAAGTTACTCCTCTATCTCCTCCATTCTCAGAGAAAATATATAATAACAAATTTATGATGACAATTATATGCTGGCTTCATATACTGAGGAGGGGCCAAATAATTATCAGAATCACTAATGTTCACTTGGTGAACCCTTTCTCTGAATGAGAAACTGTAGATACCGTTCTAATTGCTAGAGATGAAATGATATGGTGTGATATGGTGGAAAGGACATAGATTTGGGAATAGGTCAAACCTGAATCTGGTTTAATCACTTCCTTGGATGTACATTTTTGGGCAAGTCCCTTAACCAGCCTGAGTCTCAGTTTCTTAATCTGTGAAGTGAGAATAATAATATCCACCTTGGAGTAGTATTATGAGAACTAGGAAAAAAATGCATAAGGACAGTTCCTAACGCAGAATATATACCTGGTTAAATGACAGCTATTAAAGGGATTTTTTTAAAACAGTCCGTGCCTTGAGAGTTTCACTGTCTTAAGTAAGGGAAATCAGCCAGGCGTTAGATGAGTGATACAGGTATTCAGAAGAGGGTAGTTTTTAGTAAATCTCAGGCTGTCCAAAAAGGCCTCTTTGAAGGAGGTTGGATCTGAACTGAGTCTCCAAGGGAGACTGGATCGCAGATGAGGAGAGTCTAAGATGTGTTCCTTAAAGGCAGGGAGAATGAAGATGGCAATGGCAAGTTTGTTTTCAAATGGTCTTTGTAAGGAAGTAGTAGTGCATGATAATGAAGTACTTGGGACCACAGTGTGAGGGACTTTTAATAACATCCTCTGAAGTTTGGACTTGATTTCATAGCAGTGGGTGAACCATTGCAGGCGTTTGAACTAAGAGATGGAAGTGATGTTTAGAGCATAAAATTAGGGTTTTAGCACTGGAAAGGATGTTAGGATTCTCTTAATTGAAGCACTTCCTGTTAGAGAGAATCTGTCAGAAATGTAAGGGACGGGTTCGATGGGTTAGAAATGGAAGGCAGGAAAAGACTAGTCAGGTGACCACCACAGAGGCCTAGGTGTGAAGTGGTGAGAGCTGGACCGGGTTTCAGGCTGAGGAGCAGCAGGCAAGGCTGATGACAAGACTGTGGTCCTAGATGGCAGTGAGGAGGGCACCGTCAACAGGATGGTGGACTGCCGTGAAGCCTGTTTCAGAGGGAGGAGGCGTTCAGGTTTAGCTGTGGAACTTGAGCAGACATCTGGGAGGAAGGTGGAGGCTCTGATTGGGCAGTAAAGCCATTCTCATTCCTTGGCAAGGGTTCCTCTTCTCCCTGGGAAGATATTTCACTTCTCCTGAGAATGCATCTTTGTAAGTGACTAACATGGGGCAGGCAGCTAGATCATCCGAATCAGTCTTACTGACCTAGGTGAGAGGTGTGACAGGCAGCTCACCCTCACATCCGAAGACAATTAAAGACGAGGCTCAGCTATCAGGTGAGAAATATAGATTGGAGAGCCATTTACAAAGAGGAAATGATAGAAGCCAAGGGAAAGGATGAGAACTCTACAGACATGAACCAAAACCAAGAATGGACCTTGGGGTACCTCTACATTTAGGAGGTGGGAAAAGAAAATGGTACCAATAAGTAAAACAGAGAAAGAAACCAAGGATTTTTAGTGGATCATGTCTACTCATTAGTTTATTTTTCTAGCTTCATCCAGCAATTAGGAACCCAGATGCTAATGTGGTCATCGGGACTGAAGGCTGACTCAGTGGCAAAGCCAGGGAATAAAGGAGTCTAGGCTGCTGGAGGAGGTCGTGCTAACATAGCTAACACTGAGGACAGATTCAGGCGTGGGGTAGGGGGGCAACCAGGAGGTGGTTGAGAGACTCTCTAGACAGGCTGCCATCTGGAATGAAGGTGAAGGGGGAGGCAGAGGTGAGAAGAGGGGGAGATTCTATTCACACACAGGAGTGCTGATGGATTCGCTCTGGGGAACTGTCCCAACACTGCAGCCCAAGAAGTCATTCTGGAGTGAGGTGCTGGGCTTCTAGCTGCTCTTCTCCACTGCCAGCTAAGCCCTACTTTGAAAGTGCAAAGGCCAAATTAGTACTGTGCCATTGGGTTGGAATGATTCCAGCAGCTGAAGTTGGGATAATATTAGCTCTCTGAAGTCGTATGGCTCATCCACGTCAGTCCTTTATTTTAATAAATTGTAATCCCATTTGGCTCTCTCCCTGCCACCCAGTTCTCCAACCTGTTCTCCCCACCCCCTACAGTTAAAGTGAACTCAGAGAATGACACTTACCCTGAATAAGAAACAAACCTTCTACAACATAGGTTATCCTAAAGGCAAACATAAATAAGGTAGTAATGTGGGATGATGTGGGATAAGCTGAATTATCTACTGTGCTGCTCTTTTCCCTTGGTAACTAAGAGATGGTGTGAGATGCTACTCTTCTACTTTATTAACCTGCCAAATGTCTTCCTTCTACTGGAACCTTTTTAAAACTGATCATTCATGTTTAAAATGATTGCATTGTTGGTTGAGATTTGTGTGACATGGGGATCTTTTTTTATGGGCTGTGTTTATTTGATCTGCAGAATGGGACTACAGCAGTAACCTCCTTTGAAAATTCATGGTGAATAATTTCATGATTAGATTTGAAAAGGAAATTTAACTAATGGATGAATCAATCAGGAAGCAGATTTATACACAACTGCGTTACTCTAGCACAGAAACTGAAATGTCTTTAAAATGCAGAGTGATGCAAGTAAAGAGAAAGGAGTAGGGGCAGGAGTTAGGGACCTGAACAACTAGTTAATGAAAATGTTTGATATTCTTTTTAAAACTATGCTTAAGAAACAATGATGACAACATGTTTGAATCAGTCATTTAAAGCTCTTTAACTTTTCTGCATCTTTCCACTCACGCCTCACTCCACCCCCTCCCATACCACGCCTGGGTCGTTCCCACGGACCTCTCTCTCCTCCCCTTGTGCCCAGTCCCTCTTTCATGCCACTTCCTTGCAGAAGACACACCAGAGTGCCCTGCAGGTACAGCAGAAAGCTGAGGCGCTGCTCCAGGCTGGCCACTACGACGCGGACGCCATCCGGGAATGTGCTGAGAAGGTGGCCCTCCACTGGCAGCAGCTTATGCTGAAGATGGAAGACCGGCTGAAACTGGTCAATGCCTCAGTGGCCTTTTACAAAACTTCTGAGCAGGTGAGGGAAAGGGCTGTGGAATGTGTGGGGCTGAGACTGACGGAGGACTGTTTTCTGCCTCACACTGCAAATCTGCAGCATCTACCTCAGCAAGAAGCCACTCCTCTCAGTAACAGCCTTTGAGAGTAGAATGATCTGTGGAAACACCATGGTTTGCTTCCTTATAATCCTTTCCATTAGAGGAATGGACTATGTGATTTGTTTCTTACAAATTTATCAACCTCACAGGATTTCGGTGTTGAAGTAGAAACTGGGTAGGTGTAGGCTGAGTGCCAAGTTCGAGTGGTGTACCAGCTAGCCCTTGCCACAATAATGCTGTGTAACAGATCACCCCTCAACCCAGTGGTATAAAACAATAAGCACATATTTTTTGTTTAAGTATCCGGTGTTCAGCTGATCTTGGCTGAGCTTGGTAGAACTAGGCTCCAAGCTGCAAGCTGGGTCTGGATCTGTTCCTATATTTCTCCTCCTTCTTGACCAGCAGCTACCTGAGGCATATTTATGGTGAAAAGCAGGAGTGCAAGAACCCAAAATCTACTGTGCAAGTGCATTTCAAATCTGCTTGTGTCACGTGCTCTAACATCCTTTTGACCAAAACAAGTCACATGGCCAAGCCAGCACCAACCAAGCATGGCAGTATATGTCTCCTGTGAAGGTTGGGAGAGGAGAGTGACAATTTGCTGAACATAGTCTCATTTACCACCATCAGGCACTATGCACTGCTTGAAAAACATACAGCTCTTTCATTCATGGGGTTCCCAGTCTCATAAGGAAACCCAGCTTTCTGTCATTGGAAACTGTGAGCCTAACTGGTAGGATGGTGCAGCTGTGGGAGAAAAGGTAGGAGACACCTACAGCAGGGCCATAAAAATGCAAACCCATTACTAGTACATCTGTACAGCAATGTGCGCAAGGGCTAAGAGAATTTTTAAATGATTTGGGTGCTGTTAGGGGACTCTTTTCATGAAACAGAGGTTTAAGACAGGAGTGATTTTATTCAGTATAAAATAATTTCCTCATTCAAATCACTCCCTGGTAGAAATAGAGAAACCGTCTCCTCTGGGTGACTTACAGGGACCATGGGAAAGTCTATCTCAGAGCAAACGTAACATGCCTGTCTGAGGGCCCTGCAGCCAGTATTCATCTTCAGACCTTCTCTCAGTCCTCCTTTCAGTGTTTCAGAGAGATGATGCCTTTGATGGCCTCGGAAGTGGGAGCAGCAAACTAACGAGATAAAGCTTCTCCAGTTGATCTGTAAATTCAGCACATCCCAATCACACCCCAGCAAGCTTTTTTTTTTTTTAATAGAAATTGATAGGCTGATTCTAAGATTTACATGGAAATGCAAAGAGACTGAAATAGCCAAAACAGTCTTGAAAAGGAAGAACAAAGTTGAAGGAGTTACACTACCTGCTTTTAAGACTTACCCTAAAGCTGCAGTGGTCAAGACAGAATGGCATTGGTGTAAGAATAGACACAGTTGAACAGAGTAGAGGTTCCAGAAGTAGACCCACATATATACAGTCAGTTGATTTTTGAGGAAGCAATTCAATAAGTAAAGCCTTTTTAACAAATGGTGCTAGACAACTGAATATCCATATGAAAAAAATGAGGCTTAACCCCTGTCTAATATCATATACAGATTTTAATTTGAGATGGTTCAAGATGCTGAAAGGGACAAAGCAGTAGATTGAGTCAGGAAATTTGACCCTGAACTGACCTTACCAAAGGTCACTTTATCTCTCTAGATTTCTGTTTCTTCACCTATTAAATTAAAGGACTTATGCTGGATAATCTTTCCATTTCCTCTAGCTCCCAAATTGATTGGGTTTAAGTCCAATACTGTCATGGGATAGGTGTCAAGTACTCGTTTTCTTAAAGTTTTTGTGTGTGTATAATCTGTTTTCTCTCAAGACGTGAGCCGCCTGCATGTTTTCAGGCCTTGCAACAAGTGAGGTGTGTGGTGCTAAAGAAACCAGCTGGAGTTCAGGGATAGGCCTCCTCACGACACGGGAAGCATGTTGGCTATGGGGGTGTTCTTGCTGGGACATCTTTCAGCTCAGTTCATAACTCAAAAAGCATTTTATCCAATGCCACGTCCTTCACCAAAAGAGATGCCTTTCTCAGACAGAGGAGGCCGAGGGTAGTTAGAGCTGCTCTCCCCTGCTGCCACAGACTATTGAAGGAAAGTATAGGAATGAGTTTCTATTTTCTGCATCCTTCCTTAAGCCCTGACACTAGGCTGCCCTGGGTCTCCTACTGATGCACTCAACCTAACTTTCCCTCTAAGCCCCATTTGAAATGCTTTTGGTCTTTTGAGTTCATCTATAAGGTCACTTAGAGCATGGCCTCTCAGCATTTTTAGAACTGAAAAACCATCTTAACTATCTTTTAGGTCAACCCAAATTTGTTATCCCTCTGAAGGAAATGTGCGTTTTATAATAGCAGGCCTGGAGGTGTCATTGCCTTATAGTAGTACCTTGAAACAATTTTGCTGGAATATTTTTCCCCAGGGAGGGAAAAGGTAACATTCATTTATGGCCCATAAGTCACACAACATAGGCAACTTCCTCCTTTACCTCTACTTGAGGCTATTTCCTGTAGGGCAAGGACAGATAGTTGGGCAACCCAGTTATCTTCTTCAAACCTCTTTCTCCTGTTCTACCTAATTCATAGATGTATCACAAGGTTATAGCAATATAATATATAAAAACACTTTGAAAATCCCCAAATTACTAGTCTCTCTTCCTTTCTTGCTCTGCATACTATCCCTAGGTGATGTCATCAACCCCCATAGCTTCAGCCTTCAACCATCAACTGTCAGAAGATAATCCCAAAATCCATATCTCGGTAGTCATTTGTCTCCCAAGCTCCAGACGCTGGATTCTCACTGCCTCCTGGACTTTTCTTAGATGTCTCAGGAGCACTGTGCACCTAAGTCTACAAATTAGATTTTGAATGAAAAATATCACTTCTGTAGGGGTCTCTTAGCTAAAGGTCCTCATAAAATAGGACCTTTAAATGATTAAATTACTAAGTTTTTCCTCCATGATTCATTAGGTCTGTAGTGTCCTGGAGAGTTTAGAGCAAGAATACCGGAGAGATGAGGACTGGTGTGGTGGACGAGATAAATTGGGGCCAGCAGCAGAGATCGACCACGTCATCCCACTCATCAGTAAACATTTGGAACAAAAGGAGGCCTTTCTTAAGGTGAGAGCACATTGTCATCCAAGGTCTGGGACTTTAGCCTTGGTTTTCATCTGCTGTCTCACTCTCCCCATTGCCTCCGCCTCCTCCTTTCTGTCTCTGTCTCTCTGTCTCTCTCTCTCTCACTGCTTCATCTGGGCTTCCCATACCCCTCTATTTTCTAGCTTCTTATCTAAAGGGGGCATTTGTAGAGGGGATATTGGCTGGTTAATTTGAAAAGTTGAAAGGTTACAGTTCAAACATTCTTTATTTCTCTCAGCACTTTTTTGTGTAATTAGGCAATTAGGATGCTTCATTTCTACTGGTGCCATGTACAAATATCCTTATATCCCATTGATGTTAAGTGAGAAAAATACCTACTTTCATTTATCTATAAAAATATTTTAATTGAAATATATAAGCCTAGATAGAAAACTATTAAAATACATCTTTTATAAATGGATGATGCAAAATTTAGGGCAAGAGTTAAAGAAATACATTTAGACATCTTATTTATTTACCGATTACCAATTACCAATGAATGTAACACTGTTTATTGTGCTGTATGAAGAGAGAGATACCTTATTTTGTTTGTTTTGTTTTTAAAAGACCCTTAGCTTCCCAGAGAGGAAGCGCAGTCCTGCTCTGAACAGCTTTCAGCTGGTGTGGGAAGTTCTCCTAAGCCTCTTTCCTCCTGCCTTTGATCTTCTCTCTGACAGAGCCTTCAGTGTTAAAACTTATCTAAAGGCTCCATTTTCTCTCAAATTCCCTGCTTTCATGTTCTGCTTCCTTTCAGGCTTCTGAAAGCACAAAAGAGAATTTTTATACCCTGACATGTTGCCACTGATTTTCTACAATTCTGTAATTAGCTGCCTTTCTTTTATTAGGGATTTTCTCTACTTGACCACCTCTTTAAGTTTTATTTTTATTCTTTTTTAAAGATGACCTCTCCCTGCCCTTCTCCCATCTATCTGGTATCTGTACCCGCATTTGATCCGAACTCTTAGTAATCAGCTCTTACTAATAAGATTAAATAGAAATTCTTCCATACAGGGCTTAAGATGATTTTAAAAGTCTTCCCTATGACAAAACAAAGTTTAAAACAAAACAATTTATGTAGGGCATATCAGATATTTTAAATAGAAGTATAAAGGCATGTCTTCATAAAATTTAATGTTTCTTTTGAAGAAGAAAAGAAGAAAATATTCTGATGTTTTCCATATGTGCCTAAAACCATAGTTGAAAAACTCCCTATTGTTGTGGGAATTACAAGCCCAACGGACGGAAGATCGAGATCCCCATGTGTATACATTAGTTGATTTTGGATTCCTTAGCTTTGGACCACTGTCCAGCTGTTAAATTCATGGGCCTCAGAGTGGAAGGACCCACTAGCAGTCTTTTACCAGAGCTCCCAGAAGCCACTGTTGGGAATGCAACATTTAAAGTAATTTTTTTACCATATGATTTGTAGAATCAGATGCTAAGTATAAAGACGTTTAAAAGTTAACAGTTTTGTCTAGAGATAATTTAATTCTGAAAACTGTGGATTGAAAATTAATGGACTAGCATGTATTACCTCTACCATCAGGAAAAACACTGCTTTTTAAAGAAATTCAGAAAATCTCTTGTCTTGAGAGAAACTAGAAGTACTCTGTCGGTAGACCTAGATTCTAGCCCTGACTTGCTTCATGACTCCTGCCCTTGCTGGGTCTGGATTGGGTACAAGAGTATGGGACAGACCTGTCCTCTCTGCTACCCACCACTCTTGTGCGTCTTAAGGAGGTGGTACAATGGCTCTTACCCCTTTACATGACTGATATTTCCCAGCGAGAGGATCTTTATTCGTCTTATTGAGGCGGGGGTGGGTTTGATGGGCAAATATGTTTCTAAAATGTGGGTGATTTCCATTTAGATTTGGAACATACAGTTAATAGGTTTGATCACTAAATTTGCTTTCTCAAGTCTAAATTAAGCTAATGTTAAAGTGGCTTACACCAGTGGTCATATACGAGGCATTCTGGTGGCAGAGGGAAACCAACCTAAGAGTCACTCTCAGGTGGTCACGCTGAATCAACACGTAGTAGTCAAAGGGTGGCTGGTTTCTGGTTTTGTCTGTGATGGAAAGGGGAGAAGCACAGGGAGCTTTTCTTTACTCAACAACAGAGTGAGTGAGTCTCCTGCATTGGAACTGGAGTATGCATAAACTGGAAGTTGCCCCGGGGCTCTGTTCCCCCAGAGCCCCAGAAGCCTCATCACCAGCACCCTTCTCCAGTGTCTTAGATCACGTGCCCCTACCAGACCGGGACTTATGTGTGGGGCTTCACACCTTGTCTCTCTCAGGCCTGCACCCTGGCACGGCGGAACGCTGAGGTCTTTCTCAAGTACATCCACAGGAACAATGTCAGCATGCCCAGTGCCGCCAGTCACACCCGAGGACCCGAGCAGCAAGTGAAAGGTCAGTGCAAGCCCTGCCGGCCTCGAGCCACTTGAGCCGCATGGACCAGAGCCTGGGTACCTGGTCTTCATGTGACCTCAGATTTCCTGGTTCTTCTCCTTGCATGAGAAGAAGTGTGACGTGGGATGGTGTGGGTGGTGGTGATTCAACATGCCTCAAGATTTGGGATGGGAAAATGACTATAAAATTTCCCCAGAGCTTTTGCATTTATCTTAAGAGTTGAGAACAACGCTAATAGAATTTTCTGAAATGACAGATGGTCTCTGTGTATCTACACTATGCAGTACATGGCCACTAGTCAACCCCAGAGACCAAGGCTAGGGAGGGAAGTGACGCTGACTTGGAGTGGGGAGTGGGGACAGGCTTGGTGAGCTGCCGAGCAGACAGAGGGAAGCTCTGACCTCCTCTGGGAAGGGCCTCTCTCCTGCTCAAGGAACTCAGGAGGTGCGAAGATCAGAGGCCACTGGGAAGAATTAAACTTAGTAATCAAAGATCCCTACAGAGAAGAGGGAAGCAGCATCCCTTTTCCAGATGTGCCACCCTGTTTGCAGCCGACGGGCCCTGTGGGTGGCTAGCATTATGTCACCTTCCCCTTCCTGCAGATTTTTCAAAGCCTGTGTTCTGATGTCCAAGTGCAGGTGGCAGCTCGGGTGAGGCCAGCTGCCTGCTGAGAGCGCAGACACCTCGCCCCCGCCCCGGTGTGCTGGGAGTGGCAGCCACCCAGGGTGAGCGGGATGTGCCGCACCTTCGTGGGGGCCAGGGCAGGGTTTGCCCAAAGGAAAGTTTACCAGATGGGGCACAAATGAAACCTGAAACTCATTAGGATTTTCACCTGAGCTGGATTGATTCAGCCACCACAGAGGGACCTCAGTGAACAAAACTCTGACTAGGAGACAAAAAGAGTAATAAAGGAAACACAGGTTCTCACTGTCTTTGCCCAATTGAAGCTTCCACCTGAGCAGGGACCTACAATCTCTCCTATAGCCATTTCCTTTCTACCTCCTGCCTGGACCCAAAGCCAGTGCCACTTATTTTAAGTTTTTATTACAGGAGCAATTATTGCTGCATAACAACCCCTGAAATTCAGTGGCCTACAGCTATAAGCATTTATCATTCAATGACTGTGTTGGCTTGGGGACCAGCTGCCTTGGCTGGGCTCAGTGATGCGGTTCTGCTTGAGGCTGCCGGTCTGGCTGGCTTGGCGCCTTCACTGCAGGGTGGGTTCTTGTCTGCTCCATGTGGATTAATTCTGGGACTTTGGTTGAAGGGGCAGCGGTTACCCAGGAGAACTTCTTATAGAGGTGATGGCAGAGGTTTAAGGGGCAAGCTCAAGTGCACAAGCACACTTCAAGCCCCGCCTTGTGTCCTATCTATTAACAGCCCATTTGCCAAAGAAAGTCATGTGACTGAACCTGAGTTCGGGGGTGAGGAAGTACACTTTGTCTCTTTGGGGAGGAACTAAAAAGCTACATAATAAGAGCAGAGATATAGGGAGAGGTGAATAATAGGGGCAATAAAAGCTCTCAGCCTAAGAGAGGAGAGACAGATTCTGTCCTTACTTCCAGAGGGCATTAAAAGTACACAAAATCAACAAAAACTTCTAAGTACAAGCAGTGCAATTTGGGCTGTGCCTTTTCTTTTTTTTTTTTTTTTTTTTTTTTTTTTTTTGCTGTACGCTGGCCTCTCACTGCTGTGGCCTCTCCCGTTGCGGAGCACAGGCTCCGGACGCGCAGGCTCAGCGGCCATGGCTCACGGGCCCAGCCGCTCCGTGGCACGTGGGATCTTCCCAGACCAGGGCACGAACCCGTGTCCCCTGCATCGGCAGGCGGACTCTCAACCACTGCGCCACCAGGGAAGCCCTGGGCTGTGCCTTTTCTGTAGAGCACAATAACTCAGTAGACCAAGGTGGCTAAGGACCCAGGCTCTTAAGTCAAATAGCTCTACCCCTTTATCTGACTGACCCTGGTTGAGTTTCCTATCCTCTCTAAGCCTCAGTTTCTTCATCTGTAAAACGGAGATAATAGTGGTCCATGCATCCTGAGGTACTGTGAAAATACGTCCCTGCCACATAGTGAGTACTGAGTAAGTGTTAACTTTCCTTAGCATCATTATTGTGTATTTTATTAGTATCTAATATAGTTAGCAGGAAGCAGGAGGCAAACAATACAAAATAAACTTTATTGCTTCAAGCTTAGAACATACCATTAGACACTTCAGAAATCCATCCACATAACCAGCTGCTTCTGGAACAACAGAAGTAGAGAGAAGGAGGGACGTGACATGGACAAACAGCTCCCACGGCCACCGTGGTGCCCCGTGCCTTGTACACATCCTTGCACTCACCTTCACTAGAGATGAAGTGAGAACAGCTTTTAGCTTTTCTTATGATCGGTCCCAACCAGCATGGAAGTTTGGGCCTAGAGACATGATTCCGTGATGACGTGATTCCAACATAGCTTCCCTAGGCCCATAATTTAGAGGTTTTAAAATTGAGGTTGTGCTGTTGAAGTGCTAAGTGCACAGCCCCTTGTGTGGGACAGAGCTCATGGCAAGTGACATGGCTGTCCATGCCGTTACCCCAGTCCTCATGCCGTTCCCCGCTGGCCCTCTCCTAGAACCCCTCAAGAGTGGCTGGTGTTCCTGTCAAGTCTGTCCACTCTTTGCAGGCTCCCAGGTGCCAGTTATGTTAGCTACTATTTTCAGCACCGATCATTCCCAAGGTCTCTTATCATCAAGGACTAGCTTTGGCGTGAAGAGTATCAGAGTCACTTTTTTTTTTGGGTACGTGGACCTCTCACTGTTGTGGCCTCTCCAGTTGCGGAGCACAGGCTCCGGACGCGCAGGCTCAGCGGCCATGGCTCACGGGCCCAGTCACTCCACGGCATGTGGGATCTTCCCGGACCGGGGCACGAACCTGCGTCCCCTGCATCGGCAGACGGACTCTCAACCACTGCGCCACCAGGGAAGCCCCAGAGTCACTTTTAAGTCACCCTGGGGACGTCCTCTTCCCCCCTTCATTGATAGAACCTCATCAACAGGCCCTCCCCCAGTCTCCCTGATCTCTGGGAAATTCTCTCTGGACCAAACTTTTGCTCCCTTGCTTCTGGTGCTGGATCAGTCCGATGGGGAGACTTGAAGGTCTCAGTTATCTGGCACCTGGGAGCGGGGCTGAAGCAGCCGGTCAGATTTGCTCAGGACCTTCCTGTGACCAGCGCCTGTCTCTCTGCCCTGCAGCCATCCTGAGTGAGCTCTTACAGAGGGAGAACCGTGTCCTGCACTTCTGGACCTTGAAGAAGCGGCGGTTAGACCAGTGCCAGCAATACGTGGTGTTTGAGCGAAGCGCCAAGCAGGTATGTTCAGAGCTTTCCCTGGCGTTGCCTCCGTTCTGGGGACCCTACAGAGGCCTAGATGACCAAGACTTGGGACAGTCCTCAAGAGGGTCATAGGAGCAGGCAGAGTAGAGATGGGAGGTGGGGATGAAAAGAAGAAAGCATCCTTGCACTGACCAGCCGTTCAGCCTTCACCAGGCACTCTGTTCAGAGTCTGGTACCAGGAGTTGGGAGGAGATGCTGGGGGCAGATTGCTCTAACTCATAGATGACACTGGGCCTGGCCTAGAAGAGTCCCCAGTCCAATGGACAAGACAGTCTCTTTGCTGGTGGGTTGTTCCAGGTCTAACAGGGGAGGGCTCTTTCATAAAATCAACTTCCAAGCTACATACTGATTGAATTGTGCCGGCATTTCCTAGGTCCATCATGCTGTCCCAAACTACAAACCTTCACATCAGAACGTGGAATGTTTTCTTACTAACAGCTGGCTTTTGGGGCACTGAATGGGTTGTTTCCTCCTACAGGCGCTAGACTGGATCCAAGAAACAGGTGAATATTACCTCTCAACACATACTTCCCCGGGGGAGACCGCAGAGGAGACTCAGGAGCTGCTGAAGGAATATGGAGAGTTCAGGGTGCCTGCCAAGGTAGGAAGCATCCCGGAGCCCTCCCCTTCCACCCAGCACTCCCCAATCTGGCCAATTTCACATTGTGGGAGGGAGGACAGCCTCTGTACACAGAAATGCTTGACTACGGAGGCAAGGGTGTGGGACACACAGGTAGGGTCGTCTCCTTTGAGACCTGAACGTCCAAAGAGATGCAGCTGTTGGTAGAGCCTCTGTACGCAGGAACTCAACTCCTATATGCTGTGCTTCCAAATGGTACTCATCTTCGTGCTCCAGATTCTGGAATCTGCTGTATTCTTTCAGACCAAATAAGGCAAAGGAATGTATTCATGGGAAATGCACATTGTGTGGGAATATCAGCCACATATTCTTGAAATTTGAATGCTTGGGAAGTCCACCTTTTGGGAAGGGCTAGTGGCTATGGGTGGGTTCACAAAGCAGGTTCCGGAGCTGACTACTTCCCTCGGGCCTCACCCTGCAAATGAGCCAGGCTGAAGTCTCTGGGGAGCAAAACATGCACTGGTGCACGTACCACACACGCTCACACCCCCATTCACACCGAGGTGGAGAATGAAAATAATATAATAGAAGGAAATCTCATTTTCATCTGTTTTCCCAGCCAGGATTTGATCTGAGGACCCTTGGCTTTGAGTGAAATCTGATGTCTCAGTTCCCTCTTTGTAGCATCCTTGTCCCTCACACGGGGCTCCCTGCCATGGAGGACCATCCTTGGCATCACTTCCACATAGGGCAGATGCTATTCCCAGGACGAGATGAGCTTTCGTGAGAGTCAGGGGTGGGGGGAACATATTAATGCCTACCTTATCCAGAGATCCCTCTGACACTACAGCAAATTTCTCTCTAATCTGCTGCAACAAAATTAGCCCCTTAGCCTCGTTCCTGAGCTGGTATTTCAGAAGTGGTTATCCACTTTGTGAATCCTACACTCTGAACTCTTGATAGTGGGGAGCCTTCCCCTGCACACTTGTGAGCTTTGGGGCCTTTTCACCCAATGTGAAGGACTGTCATTTCAGATAAGAGATTCATTTCAATACCAGCTAGCACAGACAGTGCCCAGGAGGTGGCAGACGCACAGAACCCTTTTCAAATCCAAATGAAAATGGTTTTGAATTACCCACTTTGCACCTATCTGCCCCTCTCCAAATAGTGTCAACAACGACCCACTAAGAGGCTGAATAGTATCAGATCCACTGGTGATCCTACTGATGTAGGATGGATCACAGCAGAAACCCAGAACTTCCTAGGATCAGAGTCTGTCCATCACCGAAGTGGAAATGTGGAGAGTCATTCAGTCAATTTAATTCATCCTTCCTCTTTACAATCTTCCTGTCTTTCTTTTTTCTATTCACATTGTTGTCACCCTAATTGGGTTCCATGCATTTGGCCTTTCCTTCCTTCCAACCCATCCTGCCCTTCACTGGCGTTCATCTTTAAAACACCACTTTGGTCAGATTACCACCCAGCTCAAGAGCTTTAATGATTATGCAGTGCCTTTAGGCAGCACTCAACAACGTCTACGACTGTGCCACCTTACCACTGCCACTGTATCTTCAGTTAATGTGTTTATGCAGATTTTATGCTCCAGCTGAATGGATATTATTTTCTTACCCTCCGAGAGATACATCATTTATTTTCTTGCCTCTATATCTTTTCTATACTATTTCTCTGCCTAGAATATCCTTCCCTTCCCTCTAGTTTGTACTTTTTAGGAAGACCCCGCCTTCCCACTTCAGTGCCTCTTCCTCTGTGTCCCTGCCTACAGGCCGGATACAATCGGCGTATCCCTGCACTGCAGACATTGTCTGTGCAGCCCTTAAGGCACCTGACCTGGACCATCCTGTCCTCCTGGCAATGTGTGCACAGCGTTATCTCCTGTACGAGCCTGCAAGATCCCAAAGGACGAGAACCATGCTTTATTCACGTACCTAACTATATCTTATGCATTGAAGGGAGGCTACAGATATTTGAGCACATAAGAGAAAAAGAAGTTTGGGTAGATTTCAACAATGCTTCCTCCCCAAACCTCTATTTAATATGATTCTTTTACTTTGACTCTCTCTCTGTTCTCTCTCCCTCTTAAGTGTTTCTCTTAATGGGATTTCATCCTCCCATCTATCATTTCCAAGTTTCAGGGCTATTTGTTCTGAGAATATCTACAAGATAACAAATCCAGCTGGGGACCTTCTGATGAAAGGCAGTAGCCTCCGGCCCCACTGCAGTCCCGCTTACCAGAAGCAAACCTCTTTTAGCCAGCCATCTTTGGTTTTAATCTTTATAACCAATAAAGTGAATTTGAAATGGAAACCAAATTGACCTTAAACCGCACAACAGTAAGTACGGTGGCTCTCATGATTGAACAGAGCAACGGAGTATACTGAGTATATTGAATTATTACACTCTGTTCCAAAGAAACAGATCAAGTAGAAGAAACACTGAATATAAAACGGTACCTTCTATGTAGCAATATACGAATGTGAGAATAAAAATAAGATAAAGAAAATTTGGTTGAGGATAAGAGGAAAACAAAATTTTCTTTCTGTGGTATGCTGTGGACAATCCAGTTAGAAGAATGCCAATGATATTTTCCTATTGTGGGTTTCAAAATTTATAAGGGGTCAAGGTACATGGTGATAGGAAAGCTTAAGCATCTTGACATCTGGAAGAACTCTATTTCTTCTAACAGCAAAACTCTTTAGATTCTTCTGTTTTTACAATTCAGTAGTTCTTCGTACGTTCACAAGGTTGTACAGCCATCGCCACTGTCTAGTTCTGGAATATATCATCCCTCCCCAAAATAAACCCCATTATGCATCAGCAGCCACTCCCCTTTTCCCCTCCCCTCAGCCCCTGGCAACCACTAATCTACTTTCTATCTCTATGAGTTTGCCTGTTCTGGACACTTCATGTAAATGGAATCATGGACTCACATAATATGTGGTCTTTTATGTCTGGCTTCTTTCACTTAGAGTGTTCTCAAGATTCATCCATGTTGTAGCAGTACTTCATCGGTACTTCATTCCTTTTTGTGACTGGATAATACTCCCCTGTCTGGATAAGCTACATTTTGTTACACATTCATCAGTTGATGGACATTTGGATTGTTTCCAGTTTGGGGCCACTGTGAATAATGTTGCTGTGAACATCTGTGTACAAGTTTTGGTGTGAACATATGTTTTCAGTTCTCTTAGGTATATACCTGAGAGTGGAATGGCTGGGTCAGGTGGCGACTCTATATTTAACTTTTTGAGGAAATTCCAAACTGTTTCCCAAAGTGCATACACCATTTTCCATTTCCACCAGCGGTGTATATGAGTTCTCACTTCTCTACATCCTCTCCAACACTGGTTGTCGTCTGTCTTTTTTGTATAACCACGCTAGCGGGTGTGAAGTGGTATCTCATTGTGGTTTTCATTTATACTTCTCAATGAGTAATGATGTTGAAAAAACTCTTTTCTAAACTGATAATTTTATCTCTGAAAGTGAAAGAAGCTATAAGATAAACTGGACTAGCTTCTTCTTAACGAAAGAGAATTAAGTGATAATGAAAGTGACTGGAGCTTTAGCTGAACTAAATTATGTCTTTGAATTCGGATAGCCAGGAAAAGGAACACTGGGCTTGTCAGAGAGGCCCTTTCTACGAGAAAAGTAGAATCTAAACAGTTCAGATAAAATATGGTCATGTTTACGTTTCTGAGACTCTTAAGAGGAATGAACATAGCTCACATGTGATAGACATTTTTGAAAGGTTTCGTTTTTCATATTTAACAAGCAGATCTTTCTCCTGTGGAATGAATATGAAGATACATCTCAAGGAACGGTTTTCCCACTCAGGAAGCACGATAATTGCATTCCCTCAAAGAATATATCAATAAGTACAGGGCAGACCAGCAATGAAAGGCCAATTGGATGCTTATAATTAGATTGTGAGAATATGTCAAGAAGCCTAAATTTTCAAGACTTGTCAGATTTTCAAGAGATACCAAAAGGGCTTTTCACAAACTATATTCGGAGTGAGGTGCTCTGATTAGGGGAAGATGATATAATATTAACTGATCAAAAGAAGGAAGGAAGAGAAAAAACAAGAAAAATAGAACTACTGAACCCTTATTTTTAACCTCTGTCTTTTCCAGCAGAAAACATAGAATTGAAAATGAAAGGGCAAAATATACACTAGGGGACACAAGAATCTCAAGATAAGTGAGTTGTGTTCTAAATTTCCAGGCCCAAGTGAATTATATTCCCCAAAAGCCCCCTTTGTCCACAAGATCATGTCCATACTCCTGAACCTAACATGCAAGCACCTCTACAATCTGACCCCCACTTTATCAGTCTGTATAAGTTACTCTTCTTGGTGGCAAGATTTGAATTTCAAGCTGGCTTAAGTTTAGAAGGGGAAAAGATTTTGTATGGCTGTATGTGGAAATAAAGAAGACAGAAGATGTGTGGCTGGACCTCGAAGGAGCCCAGGAAAAGCTGAATGACTCAGCCCAATGGGAAGAACAAGACACGTGGCATAGTCTCACCTCTGGAGATGAAAACTGGGATGTCACCCAAGACTAGGGCAGTTTCAGCAGCCACGTTTCCGGGTCAGCTCATCTCAGGAGATCAGGCATACATGACGACCACCACTGTGATTCAGCTTCCCTTCTCTCCTCTACTATTTGCTTTCAGTTCTACTCTCCACCCAGCCACCCAGTTCCCTGTCTCTACAGTTCACATCCCCAGAAAAACCAGCTTAATTGACCCAGCATGTTGCCCCTGTCCCTGTTTAGTCAGAGCTTCTAGGCCAGGACACCTTGGAAGTCGCTGGCTGCATATTGATGGGCTGCCCTCAGGGGACAGGTTTTACCTCTGATCTCATCAGCGGTAGCCAGGCATGGGGCAGGTCGCACTGTGCCACCGTAGTCACCCACGTATAAGAAATCACTTCAGACTGCTCTCAGTAGGGGCCGTGGGCATGGTTGGGGTCAAATCTTTTCATCTAATTCTTCCCAGTGTAAACCTTCAGTTCTTGCTGGTCTAATGTTACTCACCTCCCAGCACAATAATTATGCACTCATCCATTTACTCAACATTATTATTATTATGGTATACATAGTAGACATTGGAGCTACAAATGAATAAGATCACACTCATCTCTTAGAAGCGCATGGTCTAATGAAGGAGACATAAATAACTCAGCGTGGTACACGCCAAAGTAGCAGCGTGTGTGGTACTGCGGGAACACTGGGAAGGGCACCTCCCACTCGGCTTGTGGGGAGGAGGAGAGGTGAGGGAGGACCACTGGGGTGAAAGCAGGGCTGAGGAGGAGCCACTCATCACATTGTGGGGGGCAGGTGAGGTTTATTTAACATGGCTGGAATTTCGGGGCCACGGAGAGCAGTGGAGACGGTCACATGGGCAGGTGAGGCCACGTGGGGAAGAGCTTGTCTACGCTGCTAGTTTCACTGTCTGTTTGCTCCCCCTGGGTCCCACACATACCTGGAATGCTCTTGATCACAAGCCACTATCCCTGTTGACTCTGAATCAGTTTTGATGTTTTAGGATATAATTTCCTCTGATAGGAAATTGTAGGGCTGCTCTGGTAGGACTGCAGCTACCAATTGGCTATAAACACCCATCTCGTGCTCAAGTCTCCTTACCAAGAGCAGAGAATAAATATGTGTTTCCAAGATTTTATATGAAGATGGATTTCTTGATTATAGCTACAAAAATTAATCACTGTCTTAAGTAAGTGACAAACCTAAGAAAAATTGTTTCCTGGGTTAGAGGGGAAGCCCTAAATGCAAGAAATGGAAGTCCTTGGAATACCAGGTATCTTGTATTGACCGAGTCCCAGCGCCATTATTCTTTGCCTTTTCGTTGCTAAGGAGGTGTTTCTCCTATCCTCATACCTACCTTCTTTCCTTCACACCAAGCTCTTCTGGCCCCTTATCTCCCAGCCCTGGGGACCAGCCCACCGTGCTGAGGTAGGAGAGGCTCGAAGGTGTTGAGTGAGTTGCTGGAGAGCGGGAGCCCTGGCCGTGGGGGACCAAGTTCTCTCTGCTTGCTTCTGGCCAGAAGCTTCCCTTTGGCAGTTCTTGAGAGGGTCAGTCTCTCGTGGGAGGGGCTGTGGGTGAGCCTGGAGAGGCACGGGTGAGGGTGGTGGCATAAAGAAAGAAAGGCCCTTCTGTCTGTTCTGTTCTTGATCCAGTGATTTTCTGTCTCGGTTTCCCTCAATTACCCAGATTGTAGCATGATCCAAACTTTGTACCTACTTTCCCCCGGTTTGAAAGATAAAAGATTACTTCTCAGAATATTATGTAAATATTCTTCTGAGCAAGCGTTTGCTTGTTTGAATAGCCCTTCCGTTTCCATATCTTACCCAGCACAGGTCCCGCCTCCCCCATGACACCTTTTCTGCCCCTGCCAGCCCACCTTCATTTTTTTCCTGTTTTAAAATTCCTGCCGTGTTAACTATACATATTTCTTATTCTGACATTCAATTACATAATGCCCTGAGTTATTGAACTACTCTGTGTGAAAATCTTGTCCCTCTAGGGATATAGACAGTCTGGTGGAAATCTCTTTTTCTTCTTTTGTTTACCCCCCAGGTCTTTCCCCACAGCCCTCTGCACAGTGATGTGGACAGAGTAGATGTTGAACACACTCTTGTTAGAAATGAAATTGACCCACATCAGGGCTCCACCTCACTTAGCCCCGTGATGGACATTAGCTTCGTTCACTCTTCTCTCTCTCTCTCTCTCTCTCTCTCTCTCTCTCTCTCTCAAGGAAGCTAAAAACAAGATCCTGGCGGTGAAAGGGACAAAGTTTACTCTTAAATCTGCTAGTTAGATTTCTGTACAGCCTGGCTGTGCCAACTCACCTGATGTTTAGAAAGCCTTCTTCAGGCCAGTAGGGTAAAGGGAGAGAACTAGAAACTATGGACCAGAGGCAAACGGCTCTATCACTTACAGGTTGTATGAACTTGGACAAGCCCTAAGCCTCAGCCTTTTCAATCTGTGTTTCAAAGAGACCCGTACCACCTCCCTCCACCTGCCTCCTAGGGATGCTTTAAGACTCAAACGAGTCTCAGCTGTAGCATGAACATACTCTGTAAACTGATAAAGTGCTATATTAATGAAAGAGATTCTTACATCAATAACCATACTGGCTAACATTTATTGCTTACTGAGTTTTTACTGTGAACACTGTGTTCCAGACACATCCTACATTGTCAACTCATATAATGCTCACAACAACCCTACAATATAGATCCTATTATGATCCCTATTTTGCAGATGAAGGAACTGAGGCACAGAGGGTTTCAGTAGTTTGCTCAAGCCCTCCCAGCCAGTAAGTGACAGCACTGGGATATAGACGGAGGCAGTCTGGCTCTGGGGTATCTATGGCTTCCGTGAAGAAGGAGAGAGGGCTGGAGTGAAGGGCCATGATAGTAAAGGTAAGCTAGTAACTTACGACCATCTTTTGGGGCAGCAAACAAAGGAGAAGGTGAAACTCCTGATTCAGCTGGCCGATAGCTTTGTGGAAAAAGGCCACATTCATGCCACAGAGATCAGGAAATGGGTGACCACGGTGGACAAGCATTACAGAGATTTCTCCTTGAGGATGGGAAAGTACCGGTACTCTCTGGAGAAAGCCCTTGGAGTCAACACAGAGGTAGGTGTGGGATTGCCCAGCTGGGACATCCTCCTTTCTTACCTCCCTCAGTACTGCTGTTCATTGCTGTGGAGGGAAGCTGGGTTTGCAGAGGAATCTTCCTGAGCTGTTGACCCCTAGAGCACTTGCCTTGTATTGTCCTTCTCCTGGAGGGACTGGATCTTGCTGAGCCATTGGCTTCCAGCTCTCCATGACTGGTGCTATATACAGTGCAAAACTGGCTGGCCAGGGGTAGGGCCTGTGGCTACAGAACAGAGTTTTTCTGTGTGTAGAGTTAACTGTTGACTTTGAGGATTAAGCCCTTTATCTTGGCTTCATCAGTACTGTCTTCCACCCAATTATGTTAATCAAATGATTAGAGTCCTCAGTATGTATAATAGTGCTCTCTCAAGAATAAGGTATGCAGTTTGTATAAAGTCTATTTGACATTTCAACTGAAAAGAAGTACTATTTTCCAGGAAGTAAAGGAAGACTGACTTTTAATCTCTTTTTATAATAGGGGTCATTAACCTATGAATTAAGAGCTAAATACAGACTGGCAATTTGATCCTAGGATTTCTAATTCTTAAACCTTTAAATAGGCTCATACTCTGAAGCAGAGCAGACTAGAGAATAAAGTGGTCAAACCACAAAGATTGGGGGAATTAACGTCTCCCCCAGGCTTTAACCTGTGAGACTTTTTTCCTAGAGGTTTTTATTCTATATAAATACCAAACAGTGGTTGAAATAAGCATGGATGGGCAATTAGAAAATTCAGTAATTGTTCTATCATTTAGCTTTCTATTTCCAAGGGAAGTTGCTTGTTTAAATAAAAATATTTACTTTTATTATTTTCCCTTGACAAATGAAAGTTTTATATCTTTTTACATTTCTGTTTCACATCTGTTTTAATGGTTAATCATCAGTCTTGGACCTGTGTGTGTGTGTGTGTGTGTGTGTGTGTGTGTGTGTGTAGATCTAATCAGGCCCAACGTCCCTGAGGAGCTATGACACTAATTATAAAAAGTGTACATTCTTTTTCTTTGTTGTGGATATTATCCCTGAGCATTTGACCTGAACATTTTATACTTCTCTTATTTGAGAAAAAAATTATCCCATGAAGAAGAGTGCTTGTGGGTAGCAATTGGTGGGATTCCCCATCTTCTCATCCTTCTCCGTAATATCTTTCTCTGTTCTTCCCTTCCCCCACCTCCACCAACTCTGGTGAGTTGCTTTCCCAAAGCATCTCCAAGGTGACCTCTGCGATCTCTCTGTGTGTAGGATAACAAGGACCTGGAGCTGGATATCATCCCAGCAAGCCTTTCAGATCGTGAGGTCAAGCTCCGGGACGCCAACCATGAGGTCAATGAAGAGAAGCGGAAATCAGCCCGGAAGAAAGAGTATGTGGGGGGTTGGGCGTGAGACGGTTCCACTGACTGGCAGGCTCCTCATGGCTATGCTTGGTTTTCATTGCCACCCGTCCCTTTAGACAGCTTGCTGTGTCCCCATGACCACCTACAGAGGTTGAAATGGACAGACATGATGCTTCCACCCACATTTCACACTAACCAAGAACTTTAGGGCATTGGACAGAAGAAACAATGAACCATGTCAACCTTACAAACCGTGTCTTGATCACTCTGCTTTCTTTATATCAGTGTTACAAAGTTACACATAGCCAGAGATATGCAAGGGCTTTATGAAGAGTATTTTGACATTCCTTTTGGGTAATGCTGGAAAAAAAATGGTGTGTTCTAAGATTAAGAAGGCCTCTGTAGTTGATTTTATCAAAATAAAGTAGGACCACAGGTCCCTTGGAACTGAAGAAACTCAAGCTGGTCTGTGAAGTCAGAGCTTATGTTTCATCTGGGCTGCTGTAAGAAAGTATGACGAATCAGGTGCTTTAAGCCACAGAAATGTATTGTCTCACAGTTCTGGAGGCTGGAAGTCTGAAATCAAGCTGTTGGCTGGGTTGATTCCTTCTGAGGGTTGGGAGGGAAGACTCTGCTCCAGGCCTTTCTCCCTGCCTTACAGATGGCCATCTTCATGTTCACATGGCGTCCTCCCTGAATACAGGCCTGTGTCGACTTCCCCCCATTTTAAGGATACCAGTCATTTTGGAACGGGGGCCCACCCTACTCCAGTATGACCTCATCTTAAATTGCATCTGCAATGACTCTGTCTCTAAATGAGGTCACATTGTGAGATACTGGCGGCTGGGACCCAACATATGCATTTTGGGGGAGACACAATTCAACCCATAACAGAGAGGGAAATGAGGAGACAACACGTGGCCAGATCTTCCCGCTGGGCTGTCTCTGAGACACCAAATAGCCAGAGGACGGTAAAGGGTGGGTGGAAAGTAAAACAAAACGGGGTAGAGGGTAGTGGAGCTAAATTATGAGGAAAAACTGCAGGAAGCAGATGGAGAAAAAGGGAGAAGGTAGAGGCATGCCAGAACCCAAGGCAGTAAAATCAAAGACAACTTTTCAAAGCAAGTGGGATTACGTTCCTTCCGATATTCCTTCTTTCTTTGTTTACCAAGCACTTACAGTGCACTAGGAACTTTGCTTATAGGATCTTGTTTAATCCTTGCAGCAGCCCTGTGTGATCAGCTGTTTTATAAGTAAGGAGTCTGGGGCTTGGAGAAGCAAGTCCTGCCTCTAGGAAATGACAGTCATAATTCAATTCCTGGTTGTCTGACTTCAAAGCTCATGGACTTTCCACTCTACTAATAGAGCAAGACTAACGAGAGAGTGGCTCATTAACTCCTGCAAAAGGGAATTTTTAAAATCAATAATTTAATAGAAAGGCCACTGCTAGAACAAAGTTTTGCTTTAAGGAAAATCCCACCAAGATAAAGGTTCAGGAAAAGATGCTGCTCATTTTAATGTTTCTTCTGAAATCTCCAACCAGGGGGCACTTGGGATAATCCCTCTCAAAATTTTTATGTGATGGAACACCTTGTAAACAGGGATTCTCATTATGAAGTTCCATGAGAAAATGACATGGAAAATCTAAGATAAATATATAAAAATATATTTTGTGCTGAATTAGATATTATCGCATATCACATGCCAGCTAGGAAGCACCATTTCTAAAATAAATTTGTCAAAGAAAGAAAGTGACGTAGGTACACTACAGTGAAGCCACGCATCGTGAGTTGAACGCCCGCACGGGTACATTGTGTTGTTTAGGGGTCCGAGGTGGAAGGAGCATATGTGTAGCACAGCTTCTCTTTGGGGAGACTGAAGAGTAGTCAGTTAATATCATTAGCTTGTGCTGTGCTTGGGATCACATGCTCAGCCTCACGCACATCAGTTTGTGACGTAAAATGACCCCATTAGAAGCGAGCGGTCAGCACACTATGGCCTACAAGCCACATCTGGCCCACCACCTGTTTTATATAGTCTGTAAGCTAAAAGTTATTTTTTTATATTTTTAAATGGTTGAAAACTATCAAAACAAGAAGAATATTTTGTGACGTGAAAATTAGATGAAATTCTTTTCTGTTCATAAATATAGTTTTATTGGAACACAGCCAGACTTACTTTTTTAACATATTGTCTGTGGCTTCTTTCACACATAACAGCAAAGCTGAGTGGTTGTGACAGAGACTGAATGGCCCACAAGTAGTTACTCTCTGGCCCTTTACAGAAAAAGTTTGCTAACCCCCAGTCTCGGCGGTGGTGTCTCGGGCATCTGTTTCTGGCTTTTAAACCTGGTTTAACCTGTGGGACTGTGAACCGTTCTGGTGTGAGTCAGCAATTCTCCTCAGCAGGAGTCATCATTCTGGGAGCTACAGTAAGAGGAACATGGGAAGCTGAGTTGGTGTCTAGTTGGTGAGAATGAGTGTGAGCGGCATTACAAGCTTATGTGCACACACACACACACAGATGTGCAACTGAGAGCACACACATATCAGCACAGAGTCACAACATGGTAGAACTGGGGGGGGGGGTAAAAGGGGAAGAGAGTATGGAACTAGCTGAGCACAAACGTGCTGAAGGGACACAGAGCAAATGATCAGAGTGAGAGGGACTCGAGACGTATATTGGTAAAGTAGAAAAATAGGACATTCAAGAATGTCATAAATGCTGGGGTGGGGGCAGTGAAGTTTGAAGGAAGGGAGGTATTACATCTCTAACCAACTAAAAGCCTATTTGCTTCCTTCTAGATTCATTATGGCAGAACTGCTTCAGACAGAGAAGGCTTATGTGAGGGACTTACACGAGTGCTTAGAGGTAAGTCTTGCGGTCATCAGTTCTCAGCTGTATTAGAAACTGACATCCTTGCCACGTCAAGTCCTGGAGAGGAGCTCAGTACTCTGTCTTCTCCCGGAGCTTGAAGAATAAAAAACCAACCAGAGGACATCTTTCTCCCAGAGTCAATAATAATTGCATGGGAGTTTAAAGTGCTTTGGAAAGAAACTTTTCTCAGACTGGAACTAGGCCCAGCAAAAAAAAAAAAAAAAAAAGCATATAACACACTTGAATTCAAAATAAAATCTATGACACAGTCGATGAACTTAAGTTGAGTCTAAAAATCTGCATCCTCCCCCCGACACACAGTCAGACTCAAACACATTTAATAAATAAGAAGACTGTGGAGTGTGTGTTCTTGCTAAAGTCTGGGATGTGAATTTCCCTAGCAACAGTTCACAGTAATGGAACATCCAGGTTTTCGTTCTTTCCATTCTGCTTACTTACCATCTCACTTTTTAGGCTCTACATGCATTCCCAGTCTGAGCCTTACCCCACAGCTTTGAAGCCCTGTTTGTTTTGTGTGTATTTCACATGGCAGTGCTTGCCAGTGAGGAACTGTTGCTGTCTTACAGACCTACCTATGGGAAATGACCAGTGGTGTGGAGGAGATCCCCCCTGGGATCCTTAATAAGGAGCATATCATCTTTGGCAACATCCAGGAGATCTACGATTTTCATAACAAGTAGGTTGGTGGAGGGTTTCAGTGGAGCACACTCAGGGCCATAAATACCCAACAGCAGGGCTTTCCCAACAAGTGGACCAAAGCTGATTGGGAAATCTTGCCTGGTAAAGTATTGCCCATTAAATTTTCTAAGTCAGTGGCTGTCAGACTTCTTTCTCACTCACACTTCTTTCTCTGCAATGGTCTAGAATTCCTAGTGGAGGGTGAAGTCAAGTATTCATCAGTGTCTCTCCCCAGTGTCCTGAGGGACCTACCTGCCAACATCTTCAGACCCAATCAGAATGATAGCCAGGCCTTGAGGAAGTAAAAGTAGCTTCTGCTCATTAAAACTCTTGGGAATCCTGACATTAGAATTCATCTGAGGCTAACCGTCCTACTCTGTGGGCCTTAGGTTTCAAATTCCACTGAAGTTTTCTTTCAACCTAAATACTTCCTCCACCCTTAACTACCTCATCTTCCCCACCCTCAACCGAAACAACAACAGATGACAGATAGATAGATAGATAATCAAACTATCTAATGGAACATATTTCTCGACAGCTTATAGGGGAGAACATCAATCAACCCTCTATGTTTTGTTGAAATCAGTAGAATCATAGAGCCCTAAAACCTCACAATTCATTTTTTCTAGCTGCCAACTTGATTTAAATATCTTTCCCACAGCATACTAAACATGTTCCATCATTAACAGAGAGTCAGCAAGAACATTGGTTGATTAGTTACATAACCAGCTTATGGAAATAATTCCGTTTCCAAAGTACAAATAGAGGAAACCTCAAGACCTGAGAAATAATGTTGACATAAAGTCCTATAGCTCTCTGAGAACCCTGTTGCAGAGAAGGGTTGAGGTAGAGATTCAGGGTTGTAGGATACAGTCCGGAGGACGTCCTAGGGTCAGGCTAGTCAAGGCTTTGACTGAATTAAGCAGTCATGATGAAGATGAAACTGTCAGCTCAGAGAGGTCCTGGGGAGGCAGTGGGCACTGGTGTAGCAGCCCCCCTGAGGCAAGATTCTAAAACAGCACTGCGCCATCGAGCTCTGTGCAGTGATGGAAATGTTCTGTGTCTGTGCTGTCCAGTACAGTAGCCACTGGTCATGTGTGCCTAGTGAACACTTGAAATGTGACTATTGTTACTGAAAACTGTATTTTCAACTTTGTTTAATAAATATAGGTGGCGGGCTTCCCTGGTGGCACAGTGGTTGGGAGTCTGCCTGCCGATGCAGGGGACATGGGTGGGCCCGTGGGCCATGGCCACTGGGCCTGCGCGTCCGGAGCCTGTGCCCCGCGGCGGGAGAGGCCACAATAGTGAGAGGCCCGCGTACTGCAAAAAAAAAAAAGAGTAGCTGTATGTATGTGATCTTTCTCTAGGACCTTTGTCTCTGTAGGTATTGAATGGAGAAATTCCCAAGTACCAAAATTTCTATAAAGAAGAACAATTCACTATATAGAATTTAATACCTACAAGTAGTAATTTTAACACAAATTGGAGGTTTAAGTGGAATGATACTTAGGTTTTACCCTCCACTCTTCCTATTTTCGTACTATATCTCTTTATTATAGAACTAAATGTAAAGATCATGAAACTTATCTACTGAAAAACTAGATCCATTTGTATTGCATTTTGCTAAGCATTCTGGGAGCACTCGGATAAGGTAGTATGTGCCATAAATAGATCCCCCAAACGGTAATGATTTTGCTAATGCTGTCTCCCCACTTTGGCCTACAGCTCATGATGTGGGAAAATCATTTATTTTCAGTTTGCCTTGTATTAGATTTTCAGCTTTGATAAGGACAGCTATTTGTTTAAAATGCTCATCACCTTTGGTTAAATCTGAACTTTACTTTTTCCTTTTCAGTTTTTGGAGATATGGCCATATGTGAGTCTGGGCAATAACATTTTTATAAAATCTCTGCTGTCAGGGATCAGAAGGTCTTCCTGACCATCAAGTACAACCATTTCCATTTACAGATAAGGACACTGAGACCCAGAGAGGGGCCAGTGACTTGCCCAGTATGTGACAACTCTCCCTTGAAAGATTAGGTGTAGATTCCAGGGGCTGGGTTTCCCACCTCAGTGCTCTCTCCCCGTCCCCTACTCCATAGACCACCAGCTGGCACTGCCAAATCTGGTTTGTTTGATTCATATCTAACCAGCTTCCATGTGCATCCTCAAATTTGAGGAAAAACCATTTCTTCCATAGGTGTGTCATCCAGGTCACACACCCTTACAATAATGACCTGAAATAAGTCAGTTTTCAGCAAGGGTTGGAAAGACAAGTAGGGGACCAACAACCAGGGCTGGATAACCCTTCTGCAAACTCCCTCCTCCAGGTCCGGCCAGAAGCTATTAGATTTGGACTTGGCCACCACCCACTGCCCTACCAGCCTAGTGTTCCCTGGCCCGAGGCTGAGGGCCAGGGCCAGGGCTAAGTGGGACTGAGCTGAGACACTGGCCAGGCTCAGGGCAGCCTTCCAGGGCACCAGGTAGCCGGGGTCAGTGGGGAGCAGAGGGTGGTGTGCAGCAGGGCAGGAGAAGACAAGGTGGGGGGGAATGATGGGAGAGGCCAGTGAACCACTGAACGAGGCCCACACTTCCATGATCTCCCAGGAGTTCCACCCTGGGGTCGGCCCCGCACTGGTTTGGAGATGGAGTTGGTACCCAGTGAGGAATCTGACCAAGGCTCTGCCCTCTGAGTTCTGGGAATCAGTGAGGTATTGGTGATAAGGGTGGAGGTGAGCACAAGTGCAGATCAAAGGAGCAAAGAAAATAGTCTCTGTTGGAGTAACAGGAAGGCTTCCCAGAGGAGGGGCATTTGAGATGGAATTTAAATAACCAGTGGGATTTGTACAGCCAGGCACGGCTCCCTTGATGATGGAGGAGCGTTTGAACACAGGCCCTTTCAGGGAGGAGAGTGGTGAAGTCTAGGAGGGAGGCCGAGAGGCAATGGGAGGAGTTTGGGAGTGAGTCTGAATCCTGGGTCAAGGATGGGAGAGGCCTGGCCGTCACACTCCTACTTAGACTGTGTCTTGTCACGTCTGTGTCTGTGAGATTGAGGCTCAGGAGGGGAGAGGTGGTGGGTGGAGATGGTATGAGTCAGAAATGGTGGTGTAGGAGAGCACGAAGGAAGGCAGGAGAGACAGAGCGAGTGGGAAAGTGGGGTAAAATACCTGGATAGAGGAGAAGTGAGAACAGTGGATAACAAGGGGAAAGAAGAGATGGGGAGAAGGAGAGAGGAAGGAAGAGGGGAAAGGGGGGCACTACTAGAGGGAGATGGTAGATCAGTAGAGAGGGAGAAAGGGGGAGGGTCGAGGGTGAGAGGGAGGGAGAGAGATGGATAAAGACCTAGACCTCCCTGCATCCTATTGCAGGCAGGAGCGTCAGCAAAGTGCTTTTCAAATATTTTTGATCATGAACCAAAGAAAAATTATATATCATGTCCTGATATGCATATGCTTATACATCATATATATAAGAGGAAGATTAAGTCCTCCAAAATAACACCCTCACTATGTGTGATGCACTCTGATATTTTGGATTGGGTTCCATTCTCCTTCCTTTTTAATGCTGGCTTCCACCCGCTAAATTGATTTTACAACCCCTTGAAACACAGAGGGTAGATCTGTAACTACAAGGTGAGGAGCTGGCTCCACCAAGTGGTGAGAAAAGGGATGTGCAGGTCACAGCCCCTTCTGGAGGCCACACTGCCAGGCTGCGACTGCCTTCTCCTCCGTTGCCTCTCCTACTCCTTCCCACACACACACCCCTTGCTTCAAAATATGCGTATTCTGTGCTTTCTATGCTTTCTTCACACTCCAGGAAAATCTCGTTCTATCCTACTCCCTTGTTTTATAGAAACTGGAGCTTACAAAAGTTCGTGACCTGCACAAACCAATTAGTAACACAGCCAAAGAATCCAAGTCTTCATAACTCCCTATTAAGTCACACTGTCATTTTCTTAATATTCAAATGCCAAGCGAAGAAGAAGGGGAAGACTTGTGATTTTTCTTGGGCCCTAAACCCATACTCTAAGGGATAACTGAGGCCTTACCCATCAGAAAGGCCCTAAAAAAAATTTAGCTGTGATTTTGTTGCTATTGTTTTTCAGTAAGCCATTGACATTGGTGCTGATTATAGATATTGGGGAGTGCCCAAAGTCAGACAAAGTCTAAGCATTCATTTGGGGGTGTTCAAGTCATGTTCGTTTCACTTGTACACACTAACTGCTTAGCGTCCTTGCCTAGTTGCTAAACAGGCTGTCAATGGCTATGAATAACATTAAATGTGAGATTGTTTATATTTTACTTTAACATTAAACTTATATTTATGCAATACTTTTTTTTTTTTTTTTTTTGCGGTAACGCGGGCCTCTCACTGTTGTGGCCTCTCCCGTTGTGGAGCACAGGCTCAGGACGCGCAGGCTCAGCGGCCATGGCTCACGGGCCTAGCCGCTCCGCGGCATGTGCGATCTCCCCGGACCGGGGCACGAACCCGTGTCCCCTGCATCGGCAGGCGAACTCTCCACCACTGCACCACCAGGGAAGCCCTATGCAATACTGTTTGATTCATCTGATCACACAAGTTAAACAAACTTAGGAAATATTAGCGAAACATATTCAACAGGTAGCAGTGCAGCGAGATAAACTGCTGCTTGAGGTTGGAGGTGAGGGTGGGGCATATGCTGAGTAAGAGTCCAGCCTTGCACACTTTGCCCCTTCACCGCTATCGTAAGCTGAAGTTTCTGCTGTGAAATAAAGGGACAGAGCCCACTGATTGTCATGGCTCAGCCCAGGTGATCAAACTGTGCTGATTAAACGCTTTTGTGAGCAATCTGGTACCTTCCCTGGAGTGTGCACAGCTCTCCACTAGTTTAACAGCCGCTCAGTGTGCTAACCAGCTGTCCTGGCCTGCAGTCCAGAGCCTCTTCCAAGATGGGCTCTGAATCTGTCTGGTCACTAATGGATCCCTCAGAAACGATCTCTAGCTCCACTTGTATGAAAGCATTGATAAGGGGCAGTGTCCTGGACTGCCTGCAAAGATGAGCCTGATGCCTTTCTCCCTGGCTGCCTCCAGCTTTATTTGTTTGTCTCCTCCTCATTGTTCTTCTCCCCCCTGCCCCGTTACCACAGCACCGCCCCCCCCTTCATTCCCCTTGTCCCAACAAGTGTGCATGCACATGCATGAGAGCACGCATACACAAGGTCATCACATATGCTCCCCTTTAAATGCAAGCTGCACCCTTGACGTAGAGGTCCTCTGTGAAGGATATACTTCTCCAGAAGCAGTAAGAACATAGGCCAGATGTACCTTTGGCGAGAATAACAAAATCAGAATGACTCAGGGTGCCTTTGGAATGGTGCTGTTTCCATAGTACTTAATGACAAAGCTCACAAAGCTTTTCTGTCAATAAATGCTAGAGGTTTCATTTCCCAGGATCCTGTCCAAAGTCAGAGCGAAGCACCTTCCCCCTCCCCACTGGTAACCACTAGTTCATTCTCTGTATCTGTGAGTCTGCTTCTTTTTTGTTATATTCACTAGTTTGTTGTATTTTTTAAATTCCACAGGTAAGTGATGTCATACAGTATTTGAATCTTGACATTTCTTTAAAAGTTTTATTCATTTCTGAAAGAACCCCAGACATTCACGCAAACTCTTAAACTCCTTGCTTTGTTCGTTCTCCCATGATTTATTACACATAATTATTGAAATGGTGAGGACCAAGATGTTTCTATAGAACAGCTGAGGAGGAATATCCCATCATTTGTGAAGTGTTGTGACCTCTTGTGCTTTAATTTAAACTCATCACATCTATTTGAAGTAGGTAGAATGATACTGATCAGACGTACATAACCTGTCATCTTCATAAGCTTCAAATTAAAAAGCAAAATAGAGTTTAATACTGCCACTTACCATCAACAATAACATTGAGATGGTAGTACACATCCTACTCAAAGTTATGAATTGATATGCCCAGCACAAAATAAATAGCTTTTAAAACTCTTAGCTTTTTTATTTAAAAATTAAATCATGTGGAGTTGATGTAGGATCTAACAACTGGAAGCACGCTGGAATAGGGCAGTTGCCTTCAAAAGCTGACCTATGGACTGGATGCATTAGAATTACCCAGGGAGCTTTGCTAAACAGTACAGATGCTCAGATCCTAACCCAGAGGGCAGTGCACAGCCAGGTGTGGTGTCCACTAACTAAGGTTTTCCAAGAGTGTTCCTTAAGACAAAGTCCCCCCAGAAATGTTCCACTCGCAAAGAAGTTTGGGAAGCACTGCACACTCTATCAGATACTTCAGAGATTTATAATGTGCCTCATCATATTATAGGATTTTGGAAGTCCTGCCATAAACTAACTAGTTTAGCCCAGCATTTCCCAAACTGACATGATCTGTGACCTTGAAATCCAATCTTTGCATAATGCCCAATCAAGATTTTCCCAAGATATGGTTTAGGAGAAGGTAATCTACTATAGATTTTCCAACAGGGGCATGGTGGGGAGAGCTCTCTCGGGATAAGTCTACAGGAGTGGAGCTTATTAAGATTGGGAAGCACTGATCCTGAAAAACGAATGTTTATTTAGTGCCTGCTATATGCCAGGCAGTGGTTTGGGTTCTTTACCTACGTGGATTTATTAAATCCTCACAACATCCCCACGAGGTTATTTAAAGTTGAGAAAAATGAGACTTCCGAAGACCCCCTCACGACTGTGAGTAGGTGTGAACTCTGGCTCTTTGACTTGAGCTTAGCTGTGGGAGGGAAGGAAAGTGAGGCCTCGGGTCAGTAGAAAGGGGAGCTAGCAGTGGCAGCTGCCGTTAAAACCTGCATTTTCCGAAAAGGCATTAACTGTAGCAATGATAGTCTGTGTACTTAACTCATTTTAAATTCACTTCTTGAGAATTTTCAAGCAGAGCTTCCTCCCATAGGTTTTTGATACCTACTGTCACCAAAAGTCAGGGTATTGCTCTATTTAAATTAAATAAAATTCTAGCACCATCTTCAGCATCTAGATCAGTTATCAACTCTGTGGGTATAATTACCACTGTGCGCTTAAAATTAACCTTAAGTGACCAGGCCACTGACCTTGGGTCATAAGTCAAGGAAGGAGGACACTCTCCCTGAGTCGTCACAGAGTCCTTGCAACTTCTAAAGCAAGAATACAATTTTATATCTTACGTGGAATGTCATGATCCGGGCTGTTGTATCATTTATGTGATTGCCGTTAAAGGAGAAGGGCCTATGTATCATGGGGGTGAGAGGGAGGGGATTGGAGTGAGATCCTGAGAGTGGGGAAGTGGAGGTTTCCTACAGCCAATAGCATTTATTGTAGGTGCCCAGGGCTCCAAATTCACCTCTTTCTCTCTTCTTCCAAGTACTCTTTCCTCCTAGTCCTGCTTTCTTTAAAGCAGTTCATTTCCTTTCACCAGTCCTTGTCCTAGAATAGCTCATCAGAGTTTCTTCCCCCCACTCGTCAAGCTGTTCCAGCACTCCCCCGTCCCCCACCCCGTCCCTGTTCAGCCCATATGAGAAATGACTGTGTAAAGAATATCTCAACATCTGAAAAAACTACCTCTGAAGATTTTGTACATTTTATTATTTAGTGTTCTCATGGAAGAGTCACATAATAAGTGTCTTTTAGAATTTAGTTCCAGAAATAAAAATTATATTAAAAATAGATTAATATTTTAACATATTATGTTATATATAGTAATGAGCCAGATTGCTTCTCTTTGCTACAAAAAAAGATGTTTTCTTTCTGGCCTTGAAAAAAATTTGATCCTCACTTATAGCATTATATAATTTTTTTCCTATTTCTAATTTAGAAGTCATATTAAATATATGTGTGTCACCTGCAGTTCTTCCAAAAATAGCAACAAGTATGATACTTATTGATTTTTGAGCACTGCATATTTGCATTTTGTAAGCCCAAATTGCATTATAATCACTGCTGTTCCATGATTCAGATCAGGATACTCCAAAATTCAGGAGAAAGATGATTATCATCAAATGGGTATTGCTAGGAGTCTTCAAAAAATTTTAAGTGACTTTTTCTCATTACTGAAGTAGTACCCATTTGTTGTAGAAAATTTAAATGGCAGGTGGACAAAAAATATCATCTATGATCCTATCAATCATTAGCATTTTGGCCTTCCAAATATGACTTGCCAAACATTTTTTAATTGCACATATATATTTCTTTAAACCAAAACCAACATCTTTCTATGTCATTGAAGGGAGAACACAAATTACATATATATAGAATCCATAACCAATTGTAATTATAATTGTAAGATGCTGCCAGAATTCCTGGACAAGGGGACTCAAGTAGTGTATGTCAAATCAGTAAAATTTATTTGTTCCAATGGTAGAGTAGACAATGGAATCATTCAGACCTACTTTATTTATTTTAATTTAATTTCTGAATTAATTTTTAAAATCAAAATTAAATAGAAAAGTTTAGATCGAGAAGACCCACCCACCACTACCTTCATTCACCCTGTTCCTTCACCTGGTTTCCTATGGTAATGACTTTTTAAAAATATATTTGTGTTGTTTCCAACCGACTTTTATTTCAGACAGTACTGTGGTGAATGCTCTTCTTTATATGTCATTTCACATGTGTGAAAGTCTGTTTGCTCTTCTTTTTTTTTTATTGAGGTGTGGTTGATGTATAATATTATATAACTTTCAGGTGTACAACATAGTGATTCACAATCTTTAAAGGTTATACTCCATTTATAATTATTATAAAATATTGGCTATATTCCCCATGTTGTACAGTATATCCTCGTAGCTTTTTTTTTTTTTTTTTTTTTTTTTTTGCGGTACGCGGACCTCTCACTGTTGTGGCCTCTCCCGTTGCGGAGCACAGGCTTCGGACGCGCAGGCTCAGCGGCCATGGCTCACAGGCCTAGCCACTCCACGGCATGTGGGATCTTCCCGGACCGGGGCACGAACCCGTGTCCCCTGCATCAGCAGGCAGACTTTCAACCATTGCGCCACCAGGGAAGCCCTATTTTTTTTTATATATAGTAGTTTGTACCTCTTAATCCCCTTTCCCTATCTTGCTGCTCCCCACTTTCTTCTGCCCACTGGTAACCACTAGCTTGTCCTCTATATCTGTGAGTCTGTTTCTTTTTTGTTATAGTCACCAGTTTGTGGTGTTTTTTAGACTCCACATATAAGTGATATCATATAGTATTTGTCTTTCTCTGTCGGACTTACTTCACTTAGCATAATGCCCTCCTACTCAATCCATGTTGTTTCAAATGGCAAAATTTCATTCTTTTTATGGCTGAGTAATATTCCATTGTATATATACCACATCTTCTTTATCCATTCATCTCTTGGACACTTAGGTTGCTTCCATATCTTGGCAATTGTACATAATGCTGCTATGAACATTGGGGTGCATGTGTCTTTTCAAAGTAGAGTTTTCATTTTTTTCAGATATATACTCAGGAGTAGAATTGCTGGGTCATATGGTAGCTCTATTTTTAGTTTTTGGAGAATGCTCCATGCTGTTTTCCACAGTGGCTGCACCAATTTGCATTCCCACCAACAGTGTAGAAGGGTTCCCTTTTCTCCCCACCCTCTCCAGCGTTTGTTATTTGTGTTCTTTTTGGTGATGGCCCTTCTGACTGGTGTGAGGTGATACTTCACTGTGGTTTTGATTTGCATTTCTCTGATGATTAGTGATGTTGGGCATCTTTTCATGTGCCTGTTGGCCATCTGTATGTCTTCTTGGGAAAAACATCCATTCAGGTCTTCTGCCCATTTTTAAATCATGTTGTTTGTTTTTTTGATGTTGAGTTGTATGAGCTATTTATATATGTTGGATGTTAATCTGTATTGGTTATATCATTTGCAAATATTTTCTCCCATTCAGTAGGTTGTCTTTTCATTTTAGGTAATGACTTTCTTTTTAACCACTTTATTGAAGTATGGTTGATGTAAAAAGCTGTACGTATTTAATATCACAACCTGATGCGTTGGGGGATAACTCTACACCCATGAAACCATCACCACCATCAAGGCCATAGACATATTTATCACCTCCCAAAGTTTTCTCCCCAATTATTATTATATAAGAACACTTAACATAAGATCTACCCTCTTTGCAACTTTTAAGTATACAATACATTATTGTTAGCTATAAGTATTATGCTATATAATAGATCTCCAGAACTTATATTGCATGACTGAAATTGTACACTTTGACCATTAGTTTCTTGGGTTGGAAATAAGAGTATGTATTATTTACTTAGACAAAAGGCAGAATATTAGATACATTCTTCCACACCTTGCTTTTTTTACTTAGCAGCCTGCCCTGGAGATCTTCCATGTGAAAACCTAAAAAGCTTAGCCATTTTTTATAGCTACATAGTATATGGTTCTGTGGATGTACTGTAGTTTACTTTGTCATCTATAGACCATCTTTTGCTGTTATGAACAGTGCCACAGTGAATCTACATGTATATACTTCACGTTACACACGTGACTACAACTATAGGACATTTTCCAAAATTAAAATTGCAGAGGCAAAGATAAGTACATTTTTTATTTTGATAGATGTTATCAAATTGACCTGTGCAAAGATTATACCGTCTTCCATCTCCACCAGAATGTTTCCCCACAACCTCATATTATTTTTTATTTGAAAAACTTTGTGTGATTTTTAAAAAGCAAATTCCATTCCAGTGATTCTGGCTTATTTGAGCTTATGTTCTCTGAGCTCAAACCAATTGTTTAATATTATTAATTTGAAGTTGGGATAGTCAACTCTTTATTATTTATTAAGATAGAAGGGAGCCATGGCTCAGATATCCACAATGGCAGATAATTCAGTAGTAATTCAATTCAGCTTTGAAATGTATTACAACTTTTTCCCCATTAAATTTTCTTTCCCAACAATGTCAGCATTAGGAAACGTTAACTCGGTCTTTTAGCACAAACTGGGTACTGATGGAAGAAGGAAGTGAAAAATTGGAAAGAAGTCAGTGTAGGATTCAGAATTTTTCCACCTACCTCTGGGATCATAGATGATATTTATTTTGTTCTTTTGATACCTATATCTGTATATTTTTAAATGTTACAGCGTGCTCAGATTACTTGTGAAAAAAATAGTCATAGTTACTGTTAAAATGAAATGCCCAACACAAGTATAATATTTCATTATTTTCAGCCTGAGAAGTGTAAACCCTTAAGGGAAACAATGTTAAGTAGCACTAGTTAATCAATTAATAGAAATTTTAATGAAATTAGTTCCAACATATTTAAAATCGCTTGTTACCACGTGTTGCTTAGAGAGTAGAGAAGCCACGTGTAAATAATGGAGAGTTTACAAGGTTGGGATGACCTCAGTATAAGCCTCTGGTGGAGAGGGGGTCAGCAGTACAGAGATGTCTGATTTGGCCTTTTTCTCCCCTTGCAGCATCTTCCTCAAAGAGCTGGAGAAGTATGAGCAGCTGCCTGAGGATGTGGGACACTGCTTTGTTACCTGGGTAACCGACCTGAGCTTCTTCTCCTCCCACTGTCACATGCTTTCCAGGAATGCAGATGCTACCAGATGACATCACTGTTCAGTGCCTGAGCTGATGGGTGTCAATGAAATTCTAACACAGGACCAAGGGCTGTAGAGAGGGGCCATGAGTAGATCTGAAAGAAGCAATCTGTCCCTGAGGAGCAGAGCCCTCCTTGGGAAAGGTCCTTAGATGGTGTGTCCAAGCTCCACCTTAAGTTCTCAAAAACTTTCTATAATTGAGATGTCAGGAGATTGGAACAAGACCCCCACCCTTGGTAGAAGAACTACTCCAGCTCCATCCACGAGTTGTTTTGTTCTTAACAGGATGAGGGTTAAGGAATTAGAACTTTAGAAATCCACCAAACCATTGTTTACATTTTCTTCCTTATTAGAGAACAGACTCCTTGGGTATCCCTCCCAATTCTGACCTACAGGATGCATATCTAGTCATTCTCTTTCTTGGCCCAAGTAAATGGGCTGAATGTACTAGGTTCTACTTACACAAACAGAAACATTAGTATCTGTTAGCATCTCCGTGCCACATTATCCTGAGTTCAGGTTCATGGTATGAGTGCCAACATCTTGAGGGAAGTTCACCTAGTACAATAAGTGCAACTAAACATGGAAATCCTTCCCCAGGGCCAGGAGCTCTAATATTCAACAGTTAACTAATCATAACTTCCACTCAAAATGGGCTAATTACTTTTCCAAATGTTTTCACTCTTCGGAGAGTTTGTGCTCTTAACAGCCCTCTGGAATAGGTAGGGCTATGGTTATGTTTTATATTCTATATATGGAAACATTTCAGAAGAGCTAGGACGTTGGCCAGCCAAATGACATGTAATTAATATCACAGCTCATCCCACAACTCAAGACCTGAGTTACTTCCGTTTTCTGAAACTATACCATTTGCTTCCTGGCACACTCGCATTTCTTAAGGAAGTCTGACTGCCATCTGATTTTGTGCTAATACATTTTTCACCTCTAAATACGTGAGCCCATGCACAGTTCACATTAGTTCTGATAAATAATTTATGATCCCTTGCATGGCCAGTGTAGAGAAAAAATGAGATTGACCATTAAGTGAAGGTTTTTGGGGGGTTTTTTTGGTATCTTGTTTCATACCTTTCATACGTTTACCTTTCATACATTTGCCTTACCATCAACCATATGGTAAGGATTTGCCTTACCATCAACCATAAGTATGGTTTATCAACATCTCTTAGGGATGATGAATGCCTCCCAGGTAGTATATAAACCCTAAAACTGGTTTCAGAAAACCTTTCATGATTGTGTAAAGTATGCACATTTTGCCAAGAATCATCCCAAAGTGACTTTCTTAAGTCTTATAATCTTAATTTATGAGTGTGGTGCAGGAGTAAAGGGTAGAAAGAGTTGTTTGCAATGTATTGAACAGCAACAGTTATTACCAAGAAGCCTGAAGGCAGCTGGCCTGGGCTCCACCACTCTGTAACTATGGGAATTTAAAGTTACTTAACCAACCTTATGCCACCATTTTCACAATTTTGAAAGGGGGATGATAGTAATAGAACTCACCACATAGGGTTCTCATAAGGAACAAACGAGTTAATATATATAAAGAACTTGGGAAAGTGGTGGCATAAATGAAACCTGCTATAATTAAAACATAGCTAGGCTGCTTTCTTAGAAGAGGACATCCCCAATGTGGTATAGGCACGAGGATGGGAGCATTTCACAAATGGGAAAAGTGCTTGGTGGCCAAAGTACACACACCTTTTCTGGTGGAAAGGCTGTGAAACACTGACCCAGAGGATCCCAAAGACATAAGAAATGAATTTTCACCAAGCCATAAAATTCTTGACTTGAAGTAGAAATCTGGTTAGGACTCATTGTTCAGACCCTACCCCAGAGGGTCACCCTGCTTTCCTTTCCCCCATCACTGCTTCTGGGAAGTGGGGGATGGTAGCATAGGCATTTAACATGCCCTACAAACTGCCCCCCGTGGAGACATTTGGAGTTCTAGCAGATCTCCCTCTGAGATCACACTTCGTTTTCATTCTTTGACTTTTGTTTTCAGAGCAAATGCTGACATTTTTCAAGATGGGAAGCGCAATTGTAGGTAATCGAAAAAGGGGGATAATCTCTCAGTAAATTCTGTCCAGCGTCAGGATACATGAGGATATGTGAATTGTTATTTTTTTTAATTCTATCTAGCACTGACTAGTATTAAAACGAGCTCACTTTCAGTGAGCTTTCTCCCCCTGCTGATAGGAAAAAAGCATCCCAAAGCTTGTCAGGGGAGCACAGGCCCGATGAGCCCAGGACATTTGCCACGGATCACCCTGTATCACGCAATATCTGAGGGTTTAACTGCGCAGCCCTTGCTGGCAGTCAGCAGAAGGGAGCAACTAATGGATGCTGACCTACTATTGTTTTTGGTATTTTTTAGGCAGACAAATTTCAGATGTACGTCACCTACTGTAAAAACAAGCCTGACTCCAACCAGCTGATCCTGGAGCACGCAGGCACCTTCTTTGATGTAAGCTGTGAATTTGCATCCTTGAACCAGTGATGAGCAGGTGGAAATTGCTCCTCTACTTTGAGGTCGTGGGTTTTTAGCTATCCTTTGTTCCTCATTTTCCTTTACTGGCCCCTCCAAACCTCTCTCTCGTGGATAAAACGTGGAGAAAAACAAAAGCAGTGCTTATCTTTTGTTTTACTCCATCCCATCTCAAGTACTGTGGTTTCGGATAAGTCGCATTTGCCTCCGTGCCTCCACACCGAATCCAGCTAGCCATAAATCTCACGAGCAGAGGAGGCGTGCTAGGATATTCCACTTCTACTGCATATATAGCTCCTCAAACGTAGGGGTTCCTCAGATTGTGCTCTCAGCCCAGCCACATCAGCATCACCTGAGAACTTCTTAGAAATATGGATTTTGGACCCCACTCTAGATCTATTGAATCAGAATCCCCAGGGCTGGAGCCCAACAGTCTGAGTTTTAAGGAGCCCTTCAGGTGACCCTGATACCTGCTCAAGTTTGGGAGTCACTGACTACTCTAATGCAATTGTTTCAACCTTGACTGCCCATTGGAATTACCTGGGGAGCTTTGAAAAATAGTGATTACGGTCCCAGCCCTGGTTTTGATATGATCAGCCTGGGTTTGGCCTGGGCATTGGGAGTTTTAAACATTTCCAGGTGAGAGTAACGTGCAGCCAGGGTTGAGCACTTATGCTGTGATGGAAGCCACGAGAAGACTCGGAGCCGACGTACCTTGTCTGGTCCTCTGGTTTTGGGTGAGGATGCAATCCTGTTGGTGAATGATGGTATATATACTGCTGGTCCCCAGAGAGTGACAGAATCAGACGGGTCACTGCAGGATGCACGGGAAGAACAGAGGGAGAAAAAAACATGAGAATAAAAAGTGAAGTTCAGTGAGAGATAGGTGGCAGCAGTGATGGCCATTCTGGTAGTCATATCATTTTAGTATCTGTCGATCTAACTTTCTGCCTACCTCATTCCATCTATAAATCTTTGAATGTCTACTGTGCACAAGATAGTGTGCCAGGCTCCGGGGAGTCAGACCTCCCAACATGGTTCCCACACTCAAGTTTACAAAATAAACTTTCTCTGAGCATCTTTCTAGCCTGACCCTGCTATAACAGAAATGACTCTACAAGGGTCTTGTTGCTCAGTGAAGAAATGACACTTGAATGGGTAAAAGCCAGACAAGAAAAAACACACGTGATTTTTAAAAACGGAGTATTCCTATGGAAATGGTCCCAAAGTGGAATTTCTGAGGTTATGTTCGTTTAAACAGAAAACCCAAGAAAAGCCTTTCTCTAACTTGGTATCGGAATTTATTGACTGTCGTCTGGGACGCCCTATAGCGCTGTTATCTCTGCGTAATAATGTATTTCTCTTAAGACGTTTCTGGTTATTTACCAATAGTAACCAGAAGGGTCTTTCTGAAGTTTTAAATGCACTGTGTCCTGTTTTCCACTTCACATTTTTCTGAAAATGCATGTCCTGTGCTCTGAGCACGCCTCACTCTTCTCCTTCCTTATCTTTGCTCACACTGCTCTCCCTGCCTAGAATGGATTGTGAGCCCTCTGCCCACACAGGTGCAGGCGGGCACACGGGCCCACACAGACACTCTTAGAAGTACTTTCTAGCCTTTAAAGGTCACGTGTTGCTTCCTGCGTAAATCCTCGCCTCTCTCTATGCGTGCAGTATCACCTGTGTCTCTCTACGGCGTTTGTAACAGTCTGCCTTCCGGCAGGTTAACGGTGAACCTTCCTATTACACACACCTCCCCCCACCTGTGAGTCCCTTGAGGTTGACTCATGGGTTGCCTGGCTCGTTTTGTACATGTTACAATGTCTGGTGCTAAACTGTGTTCTCCTCTAGTCCTACATTCCTCATATCCCTGTTTCTAGACTTTGACTTGCAGTCAGATATACTCCAAATTTCACCCCCACCCCCCATTTTCCAACGTCATGCCTGATGAGCCTCTACGTTAGTTGGGGAGGCCAGTGGAAGCCAGAAAACCAGACCAGTAGCAGTTCCTGGGACTTGGCCCAGAGGTGGGGAGGGAGAGCAGTAAACCCTCCTGACTGCTCCCAAAGCATTCCAGAAAGCATCATCTTTGTAGCTTTCCCCCTTCCATCAGAAGAGTTTCCCTAAATTCTACACCTAGAAACCGTCTACCTCAGGCCCTCCTTCTATAAGAGGTAAGCCCCCAATAAAGACAGTCTTATTATCCATTACTGTAAAGAGAGCACAGAAAATCCAAGTCCAAGAAAGACCCGTACATTGACATGATCTGGAATTTTCTACTCCAAACGTGGGAACCGTGAGGCTGTGGTGTCTGGTGCCATGTTGATTACTAAGCTTGGTTGGGCTGACCTCAAGCCTCCGGAGGCCGCCCCTTCCTCCCTGTCCACATGAAGCCTTCCCCGAACTGGCATCTTGTCAGAGCGGGAAGCCTGTCAAAGGTGCGTTATTGCCTGTCCTCTCCTGCCAAAGCCCCCAAGTAAACTCACAATGTTCATTTGCCCAGATAGGGTCAAGCTGTCCGCTGTTGCCATTTTCCTTGAATAAGTCCTGCTATAACTACACACCTCTAGGGAAGCGGCAAATGAGTGAGAAAATTGCTACTTTCTGGGATAGTTGGCGGAAAATGGAATTTTTTTTTAAATATTATTCCCTCTTTTTCACCCTCCTTCATAGCTGCGTAGCAAGTCCTATCTTGTCGAGCTTTAAAATGTTTCTTGTAATCCTCCCAACGATTTGTTCTCACTAATCTTTGTTTATGGCAAGCCCCCACATTACACACCTGGAGATACAGATGTATATTATACATACATGTAAAGGGTACAATTTAATTGTTTAGTATACTCACACACATGTGCAACTATTTCATCATCTCATAAAGCAAGCCCCCGCCCTTTAGCTACCACTCCTCCACCTTATCCTCCTTCCTACTCCCCCAGCTCTAAGCATCTCTATAGATTTTCCTCTTCTGGACATTTCATTAAAAATGGAATGATATAATATGTGTTCTTTTGTGACTGACTTCTTTCACTTAGCATAAAGTTAAGATTCAGCTATGTTGTAACGTCTCAGTACTTCGTTCCTTTTCATGGCCAAATAATATTCCATTGTATGACTATACTACATTTTGTTTTTTCATTCATCAGTTGATGGAGATTTGGGTTGTGTCCAGCTTTTCACTGCTCTTAATAATACTGCTGTGAACATTTTATACAAGTCTTTGTGTGGACATATGTTTTGATTTCTCTCAGGTATATACCTAGAAGTGGAATTGCTGGATCATATGGTAACTGCGTGTTTACACGCTCGGACTTTGGCAGTAATCTCTGAACTGGTCTCTCTGTCTTTATTTCCCAGCTTCCACCCTCTGTGTTGCTATTAGGCTTATATTAATCTTTCTGAAACATTGCTTTCACCATATGTTGCTTCTATTTAAGATCTACAATACTTTACCCCTGAGAAGCTCCCCATCACATCCTAATTCATGCTTCTAGCTCCACCCCATCAACGACCTACATCCATCTTCTCATCTAAGTGTATTTTCACTTTTCTAGAATCTAGGTGTGACCCTCTGTTCTGCTCAGGTATGGTCCTCATTATCATCTAAAGATACAATGATTATTTCCTGTGTGTTTTGGTGTATACATTTTCCCTTGATGGAATGCCATTCCTCCTCCTTTTCCCATCGAAGAGCAGTCTCTCATAGTTGTGTGGCCTTTTCCCTTTTCTCCTCTCTCCTTAACCCAGCCCACCTCCTCCCAGAAGACATACGTGCACATGGCCCTCTGTGTCTAACGGTGCCCATTTTTAATCCCTGTAGGAGATACAGCAGCGGCACGGTCTGGCCAACTCCATCTCTTCCTACCTAATTAAGCCCGTCCAGAGGATCACTAAGTACCAGCTGCTCCTGAAGGTATCTGCCCTCCCCTCTCTGCCACCCTGACCACACTGTTGACCAGGCCCAGGGAGTCCCAGCTTTGCCCAAGGATGGGAAAGCTTCCACCTGAAGACCTTTCCTCTACCTGGAGCAGAACTTCAGAGATGAGCCCACGCTGGCACTGCTGGTTCTAGACTGCATGTTCTATCCCATGAAATTCCAGATGCTTATTGGGGTGGGGGAGAGGAGAAATGGGAGCAGGAATGGATTGTGACCATTTTCACATGCATCCACCACCGCACAGCTTTTAGTGACTGCAACCCCAGGAACTGGCTGGTACATAGAGTCTCTCCTGTCCTTCCCTTTTGGGCAGATTCCTCCTGGTGGACCCTGCTTCCGATGGGATCCGGGGTCAAGGTGTTAGGGGCAGTGCCAGTCTACGTGGGCAGTGGAGGCCCAGGGCAGCACCTACCATTGCCTTAATCTCCACGTTTGTCAAGACTAGGAGGTTTCAGAGAGGAAATAGTTAAAAAGTACATATTAAAACACAGTGGCACTCTGTATCTGTAGGATCCCATATGTTAGGGGTTCTTCTGGAGCCAACCAAGAGATTTGGGTTTTTTCCAACATCTTTTTCTTTGAAAGTCAAATAATCAAATTATGTAAAATACTGAGTGATTTGGGCTGATTCTTCTCAGAGAAGGACACACTGACAGTCTGAAAATATGACATTTCCCCACAGAAAGCCTGGGACGTCAATATCATAGGCAGCTATATAACCTGTATCTGTATTAATTCTTAATATGCAAGCATGGAGTTTTCCCTAAGTTTGAATATTTTGCTCGTCGCTCCTCAAATGCAAAGGATAAAAGCATAGGGAGAGGCATGTCATTAGTAGTATAGTTCCAGAGAAAATCTGTTGAAGTTCAGCTCTGTGAGATGCTTGCTGAACCTCACATATTCTGTCTGCTTCGCTAAATCTGAAAACGAGTCTGGTTTCAAATCTAGATTCTAGTCACGTTGGGGTGTGCCCAGCTTTCCAGTCTGTGGGGTCTTCCTGCCTTAGCACTTGTAGCTCCGTGATAAGAGGAGTGGGGGCAGCAGTGAGTCATGCCCTGACCTCTCTTCTCACCTCTGGATCAGGGGAGGGCCCCGCACCATCCTTCTTCCCCTTCAGCCTCCTCCTTCAAGCCATCTCCTTCTTCGACTCCAGGAAGAGACAATGGGCTTCACTTCCAGGCCCTCCAGTCTCCCAACCCTGAAGAAATGACTTAGAGAATCACCACAGGGCATCACGCCCTTGCCCTTTATTGAGACTGGTATCAGAAATAACTATGTGCAGAACATCACGGCTGTTCAGGCAGAACTGCTGCTGGCATTTTGAGGATGCCATCCTGTCTGTTTTTGAATTTTCTTATATAAAGACTCACAGAAATCCTCCTAAGATCTCGGAGTGGTGGCGAGAGGCTTCTCTTCTGAAAAATTTGTGTGCTTCCTACCTTTAAATCACAAGAGCTTGAGGTCCTTCTTTGCCTTTGACTGTCAGAGAGTTAGCATCCACTTTTGTGGTTACTTACAGGAATTTCTCCTTAGCCAGATTTCTGTGTATAATTATCCTCTCCTTCTCTAGCCCACTTGATGCATGACGCTTCTAAATGATTTTTTCTGTGCCAGAAGATTTTTTTTTTAATTTATTTTTGTGGTTTTCAAATTTAAGTATCCCAAAGCCTTTTCGGGAATTGGTAGGGTTGTGCATTGAAAAAACAAAACAAAACTGGCATGCCCACCCACATTGCCAGGGTCTTAAATCAATTAAGATGCAGTTCGAAAAGAAATATAGTTTGTCACCTCTCCCTGTTAATCCCATAAGGCTGAAGTTCCTAGGATGAATTTTGTGACATGGACAAGGGAGGGAAGTAGAGGATGGATGGGCTTCCCTGTGTTTTGCTTTAGGCAGATGGAGGGGTGGGCTCTGGGCCTTCATTCTGTAACTGGATGTTTTAGGGAGAGAGGACCGTGCAGGTAACTGAGAAGGGAGACGGTAAAGTAGGGGGAATTTGTTGTAGAGACATTGAAAAATTATTTGGGACAAAAAAGAGTTAAGATAAATTTGACCTCTTTTAAATGTGCTGGTAGCAGAGTGCTTGCTGAGTAAAAGAAAAATAGTTTGCTTTTACTATAAATAAATAATATGGGATTTATTTTCTTATTAAAGTTAGTTTTATTCCGAATAAATTGATATTTAATTATCAGTATCCTCTGGGGTTCCTCCCTTTAGGTGTTGCATGAAAGTGAAAGTCAGAGTGTTCAATTGTCTGCATGTAAATCTGCTGCGTCTGTCCTTGTGGAGTCTAAAATTAAATATGGAACCTTCTCCTTGTCGTAAACCATAGCAGGGATCTGAGGAGAACTCATTGGTTTTGCTAGTTGATCGGTGGACTTGCCAAATTACTTTGGGAGGTTAAACTAATTGGTGTTTTCTGTTGCAAACTGAAGCATATTTCTTTCTTTCTTTCTCTTTTTTTTTTTTTTGGGTGAGTTCGGTCTTTGTTGCTGCGCGCAGGCTTTCTTTAGTTGTGGCGAGAGGAGGCTACTCTTCGTTGCGGTGCACAGGCTTGTCGTTGCGGTGGCTTCTCTTGTTGCAGAGCACAGGCTCTAGGCACGTGGGCTTCAGTAGTTGTGGCATGCGAGCTCATCAGTTGTGGCTCACGGGCTCTAGAGTGCAGGCTCAGTAGTTGTGGCGCGTGGGCTTAGTTGCTCCACGGCATGTGGGATCTTCCTGGACCAGGGCTCGAACCCTTGTCCCCTGCATTGGCAGGTGGATTCTTAACCACTGTGCCACCAGGGAAATCCCTGAAGCATATTTCTTATTTTTGTCTTATGTTTCTGCCTAGAAGTTCCTTTGATGATGTATGAGAACAGGTTGGGAGGATCAAAATTAGGAAAGGATGGGGAGAATCAGAGAACTTCAGGTTGGCAGAAGTAAATACAGCTTTCTGAATGATGATGCTATTATACTGACTGGAACCAAGGACAGAGCTGAGAACTGATCATGTCTACCTCCCAAACATGTACTCTGGGCAGTTCACCTCTTCTTTGGACACTCAAAGCTCTCTTCTTCATATGGAAATGTATCCAAGATGACACAAAGGCTTGGATTCTCATATCAGATGCTCATTAATCAGATAATCTTACCAAGTATAAAGCTTTACTAATAATTTCAAAGATACAAATAATCCCAAAACAGAGATAAAACACAGAGAGAAGATCACCAATAGCTCCAAGTCCTTTCTTACAGCATCAGGATGTGCTGTGGCCCTGATTAACATGCGAGGTTTCTAAATGATGTAGGTTGCATCCTATCACTTACCCTGAAGAGAGCCATTTTGGTCATGAAATGTAATCACTTTTTACTTAGACAGTTGTGTAACTTATGTGATATTGCCCATGGATTCTATGTTCGTTTACCATGAGAAGTCCTAGACAGACCAGATATATCCTACTAACAGCACTCCATAAATAAGTACTCTCCTGCTAGCAAGTACTACTAATTTGTCAAGAGGTCTGTCATTAATGTGTTTATAAGGTTTGATCTTGTCAACTTCTTTCTTTCCTGGAAATGCATCCCCACCCATCCACCCATTCCCTGCCTTCCCTTACACCATTCCCTCTCTCCTCCACAGAAGGAGAGAGTATGGATTGTAGATCTCTTAACCTTTTCCTTCCCATTGTCCAAGTGAGCAAGATACGATAACCCTGATAGGAACAATGAAAGCCAGCATTCTTCTGGTTTGGGTGAAATCATTCCGAGTGGCCTTTATGGTTACTAAAACAGTTGGAAATTATCTTTTCTCCATCCACCAGATACTATATATCTTTTATGGATATAGTAATGACCTAGTCTCCAATGAGGATGTAAAAGAGAGGACACGCTCCAGGAGGACAGGTGGAAGACAGGTTGGCGTGGTGGATGGAGTACTTGGATTTGGGTTCAGGAGACCTGGATTCAGGCTCCTGCATGGCCTCTAGTGAATTCTATAACCTGGGGGAAATCTCTGTCCCTATTAATCACAGTGTCCTCATCTGACAACGCAAGGACTAATCCAGAACCCCATCTATTGGCCCTAGGTTAGGAACTCCTGATCCATATGATCTAAAAATCTTTGATAACTGAAAAACTGTGCCTGTAATGTCTGTAACCCCAAGTTGCTCCCAGTATGGTGGAAATCATTCAGGCAGTAGAGGTGTGTAAATAAAAGTGGTGCTGGCAGTAGGCACGCAGCAATGTATGAGCGCCGTGTGTCCTTCGCACACCATTTGTCTCGTCTTTATGATCACACAGCACTGCACCTCTGTTCATGTGTTTTGCCAGGGGTATTCCCTGACCTCCAGGAGGTCAGTCGAGTGACAGAGAATGCCCTAGCTGCTGACTTCTAGTGCCAGCCATTTGGGAGTTGGGTTGAATTGAGTTAGTTTGGATTAGACTGAGCTGAGGAAGCTCAGCCTGGGAAAAGCATGGTGGTTGAATTCTTTGGAGATAACCTTTCCACCCCACCCCACTTTCCTTATACCTCAGAGGGGACCATTACAGAGAATGAAGCTGGTATACAATTCCTTGAGGAATTGGTATATAATTGCCTTGAGGCGTTAGGTAGCGGGAGGGTGGGGAAGCTGGGGGAAACGGTTCTCAATGTATCCGGACTTTTTTCGCAGGAACTTTTAACTTGCTGCGAAGAAGGGAAAGGGGAGCTCAAGGATGGCCTGGAGGTGATGCTCAGCGTCCCAAAGAAAGCCAATGATGCCATGCACGTCAGCATGCTGGAAGGTAGCTGTCCTCTCAGCCTCCTCAGGGGAGCCGCCTCCTTTCCTAAGACCATGAAGCTTGTGTCATGGGAGGGAAGTGGCATGAAGTCAGGCAAGGGGCCAAGCTAGAAGAGAGGAGAAATGGCAAATTGTTACATAGGTCCTGGGGAAGCGTGAGAGGAGATCCACAGGGGCTGGCTCAGCTAACACCTGCCTCCAGGCCTGTGCCGAATCAAATATGTGGACAACTTGCTGCCTGCGAGGTAGAGCAGGACAGGCTGTCATCCTTACTATAAATGTGCTGGAGCCCCTGACCCACAGCAGCCCTCCTCCTCTGCATAACATTTGCACTGCGTTTGTCATCAGAATAAGTAGAAATCCTGCACGTACACACACGCACCGTCTTTAGCCTTGTGCCCTGCTCTTCTTTTACATACTAAAATACACGTAACATGAAGTTTACTGTCCTAACCAGTTCTAAATGTACAGTTCAGTTGCATTAAGTACATTCACGTTGGCATGCAGCTACCCTCATGCCCTTCCTAGCTGGTAAGAAAAGTCCAGCCAGCTAAACCTGATAGGACTTTGCTGAAGCATGTTCAACGGCTGGAACCATGCTCTTGGGACCCAGAAACCTGGTAGAGTGAGACTCCAATAAGTGCTCCTAACACCGCAGAACAGAGCAGATATGGGCAGAGCAGCCTCTTTGGGGTGGAAACTGTTCGATGTGTTAATACTCAGTATCCCAATCTGGGCTGACAAACAGGTGAGATAAGGAAGGTGAGTCTACTCCATTGTACATGGTAAACCTGTGGGGTATTTTCTCTCTTCTGGGCTCCATCACCCCCCACCACTTGCCCTGCCCCAACGCCATCTAAAAGACTTGGTCTGGTTTCAGTACTTCCTGGGCCACCCTTAGCACAGGAAGCCCCACTTCTTCATGCAAAGGAGCCCTGATTACCTGCTCTAGACTGAACCCTGTCCATCTGAACATATTCCTAGTGTCACACTTTCTCCACCTCTTCTTTTCTGTTTGCACCTGCTCCCCACGCCCACCCCCACCCCTGCATGTCCGCCTCTGTAAGTACCCTCTCCTCCGGCCTGTCCCTGACGTGTATTCCGGATCCAGCTACTCAAGGGATGCTCTGTGCACCAGCAGCAGCGGCACCTGGGAGCTCGTCAGAGCGCAAATTCATGGGCTCCACCCCATCCCTACTGAATCCCAGTGTCTTGGGCGTTGAGGAATGGGCAGGAATCTGTGTTCTCATAAGCGATCTAGGTGATTCTTACCCACACTAAAGTTTCAGAACCTCTATTAAAGTGGCGTGAATATAAATTGTTGAAGGCTTGTGCACCACGTAGTATAGGAGCGATCCTAGGAAGAGTCCTAGGAATGGAACGTAAGAAATGAAGCAACAACAAATGGGCTAGAGTCAAGGGCACTCAGGCAGGCAGCGTTTGTCCTCAGCCCCACTCCGAGCTCCAAGACAGGGACAGTGGGAGCTGTGGAGGGAGAAGGAGAGATGGGGTTTACTTTGCAGGAGGTCCCCGGCTGACAGTGGGGCTGGGGGAGGCTGCACAGGAGCTTTGCAGGAGGTTCCACTGATACTGGTTCTGGAGAGGAGACCTGGGTGTTTTTCAGGGTTCGATGAGAACCTGGACGTGCAGGGGGAGCTGATTCTGCAGGATGCCTTTCAAGTGTGGGACCCCAAGTCGCTGATCCGGAAGGGGCGCGAGCGACACCTGTTCCTCTTTGAGATCTCCTTGGTCTTCAGCAAGGAGATCAAAGACTCTTCAGGACACACAAAATATGTTTACAAGAACAAGCTACTGGTAGGTGGGGCAGGTGGGGTCAGACGAGACTCCCCATTTGCATAGTGCCCTTGGGTAGGAAGGGATCTTGAACACTCCGCTCATCTCTCCCCTGGCGCCACACCAAAACCATCCTGGACAAATGAAAATGCATCCTAGTTGGAAAGCGCCCCCTCAACTCCCACCTTTGCATCTTAGCGTTCACCGTTCTTCTTCCAGTTGGCTTTGGGCGCCTCCCTCTTCACCTTCCCTCCCTGCTACCTGCTCATCAGGCACGTGCCTGTAGGTCCTTGCATCCTGGGTAGAAGAACAGAACATCCGATCTGTTTAAGTTTGATTGACAGAGCCCCTCCCTCGGTCCTCTCCTCTCTGTTGCCTTTCCCTTCCCAACCCCAGCCCTAAGTCTCCCCACTGCCCTCCCCTTCCCCGCCTCTCACAGGCATTTCCTGTCTACAGACCTCAGAGCTGGGTGTGACGGAGCACGTAGAGGGCGATCCCTGCAAATTCGCCTTGTGGTCTGGGCGCACCCCATCCTCAGACAATAAAACAGTGCTGAAAGTAAGTACTGCTCTCTGTTGGGCACAAGACCAAGGTTGGGGATAGCTGAAGGGAATGCGGAGGGATGTGGGCAGGATCCACCTGAAAGCTGGGGCCTGGAGACTCCTCCACCAGGCCACTGGGCTTCTCTCTCTCTCGGGAAGGGCAGCTTCACATGGGTGTTGAGATGCAAATTCTATCATGAAAGTAGCCTGAAATCTCAAGATAGGTGGTCTCCTAAGTGCAGGCACCTGTTGGAGCATGGCGGGAAGAAGGCAAGGAATGGCCTCAACAGGGCCCACTTAAATACGTTCTGTCCATATGGCTCCTTCAAGTGGCAAGGACAACAAATGACCCTTTGGTAAACGGCACCTTGATTTGCTCCACATTCACTCAACATTTTTCTTCCTGAACACCTTCCACATGTAAGGTATTCTGCTCAGTGCTGTGGAGGATAACTATGTATGGGATATGAACCCAGTTCCTCTGGGAACTTATGTTCTAGGAGCTCTAGTGAACCATACTAACATGGGAACTATGCTGATTGAGAGGAGTGTGGAGAAGGGGCCGTAAGGAGTCACCTCAGCTCCCCAGAGTGCATGTAGCCTGGGAACTGAGTCAGTGCCTGTGGTCCTGTTAGTGTAACTGAGGAGAGATCCTGCACACGGCGCACCCACCAGCCATGTGCTTACCAGGGAAGTGCCCATCCCCAAGGAAGAGATGGGCCAGCCCTGACCAAGCTTCACACTTGTTTACTCTGAATTGCCAGCACAGCTGCTACCTGACATGAGGCAGAAGTACCTGAAAAAACTTCCAGGGAGACAAATGGGGTATTCATGGAGTGGTAGCAATGCCTTCAATGAACAGGTTTACCGGGCTAAAAACCCAGGACTGACTTTCAATCAGTACAAACCTAGGCAGCCATGTAGGTGTTGAGCCTCCTGACATATATCCAGTTATACCAGTTGGTAAATGGCTGCTGCCTCCAAATGCCCCCTTGCTGCCCCTCCTGTACTCCCCAGACCTCCTCAGAATCTAGTAACTGAAGTGTTAACCCTTGGCCCAGCAGGGGCAGTTATCAGTGTTGGTCAGTGCCTCCCAGGTTATTAAATAACTGAAAATCATCCCGTAGAAATCTACATTGAGTCTTGGGGTCATAGCCCTGTTCTAGGAGTTGAAGAAGGCATGTCTCTGGGATTGAAGAGTCACAAGTATAAAACGAGAGAAATAAACCCCTCCAACATTTGGTATCCTTGAAGATGATGGACTAAGCCTGCAAGAGGAGGGTTGAGAACTGTCTCAGTGGATTGAAGGGAAATGGGATTCTCACTCTCTCTCCCTATGGCACTCCAGGCCTCCAACATAGAAACCAAGCAGGAATGGATCAAGAACATACGCGAGGTGATTCAAGAGAGGATCATTCACCTGAAAGGAGCTTTAAAGGAGCCAATTCAGCTCCCCAAAACACCAGCCAAACAGAGGAACAATAGTAAGAGGTAACCAGCGTCTCTGCCCCCAGCACAGCCTCACAGGCTTCCGGGAGTGGGGGTGGGGTGAACCTTTGCTTCCACGGGGCGGTGCACTCTGAAGGCGGCACCCCTCTCTGTGACACCCCACTGAGTTCTACCTAAGAGGAGTCACCTTCTCTTTAAGCATCTCATTACTGTTACTGTCAATTACATTCAGCAGGGCTTCCCTGGGCACCTGTCCTCTGATAAACACAGTGCTGGGTACCTGGGGAAGATAAAAGGAAGTGTAAGATGAGTACATTCCCTCAAGAACCACCTGACAGTCACATCTCACAGGTGGAATAGTTAGACAAGAAGAAGCAGGACCACCCGTAGGGACAGGAAATGCTGCAGGCATCAAGGAGAGGGGACTTGGATGAGCACTGGAGTGAAGTGTCTGGGGAAATCTTTGGGAAGGAGGTGGCTTTGAGTCGGGGCTCTCTGGACTGGCTAGACAGCCAAAGGACCGTAATGTGGGCGTGGTATGGTGGGACTGTCACTGCAGCTCTTACTGCAAGCCCCAAGAGTCCTCGTCTTCATTCATCTGAGATAAGCAGAATGATGGGGCAGAAGAGGACTTATTTTTTATATCTGCATCTCTCTGGGCCCTTCTGAGTCTGAGTTTTCCTAAGACCAGTGATGACTGCTTAAGTATTTCTTTCTCATGTCTCCATGTTACAGTCACCTACAATGACTCTTTTGAAGGGCACTTCAAGAGAAAGCATATAAAAGCTTCATACCAGTTTTGGAAAAGAAAAAACAAAACAAAAACAGTTATGGAGGTGATGGATGTTGGTGATAACAGGCTGTCCTCTCCTCTCCTATTCATGAATGGATTAAATTCAGGAGATTTTAGTTGACCCTTGGGTGCCAACCAGGCTACACAGGCTTGGGAGCCACCAAGGGAGGTGGTAGCCAAAAGAAGGGTGTGGCTAAGGTAGAGAGAGTTTCCTCCAGGAGGCAGGAGCCCCAAGACCAGCATGACCAGGATAAGGTCCCCTCTCGTGCTGAAGGAACAATTATGACTGTGTTAGGGAGGGGTTATTTTGATTTCAGTTACCTTTGTCCAGAGTCCAGGTAAGGGGCAGACTTAGTTTAGCACTAGAGACAGACCCTGCTGTAGGAAGCCTCTACTTCAGTAAAGAAGAGAGAATGGAAACAGTTATAAGGAATTGAAGGTCCAGGACCATAATGGGAAGGATATTCAGGTGAGCTTATCTAGGGTTACTCTGCAAAAAAAGCCCCTTTTTCCTATAGTAGGAGAGTTTGAGCATCTCTAGAACATGGGATGGACATATCTTGGAAATGCCTCACACCTTTTCTTGGTCATTGTCCTGTGATGAGAGGGGGAGAAACCTTGGCAGTCTCTGCCAAGAGAAGAGCCAGGTATTGTGTTATTTCATTAGCTTGGCTCCCTGCAGATGGGGACAGAGTTTACAGAGGAGTGGACTGGCTTGGGTAATGCAACCGACACTCCTAGATGGACTCCCCACATCCCCCAGAACTGGCCTCATCTGGTGTGGACCAGAAGGGCCTGCAATGGGCCAGAATAGTGGGAAGCAGCACTACAGCCAGCTCTCAATTGTCTACAAATGGTGGGGAGCACTGGTCCAGATATCAGAAACAACAGATGATCTGAAACTCCTTTATTTTTGGTTTTGAAATACATCACATAATTTCTTTCTACAGCAGATCTTCCTTCCTATGAATCTGTGGCTTATATTATTAAAATAAATTGGCATTTCCCAAGCCCACAAATGGTGGTGAGAGAACAATTGACTTAGAAGTGTTCTGGGTGGGAGAAAACACTTTTTATGACTAGCAGACCCAGTGTATGTACATTGGCATCCCATGTATGCCCACATGCACACGCATGTCCACACACACTCACACTCCAGATTGTAGTTATTTAGACTCTGAGCTTCGGTATATGGGATATGTTGCCCACGTGGTAACACTGTCAGGCACTGAGTTCCCATTTCCCCTAAGGCTATACTTCTCCATAAGCAGTATCAGGGGTGTGACTTTCACAAAGACCTCCATAGCAAGAGCTGTCACTTCCTGGGCTGGTTTATCCAACCCCTGGCCCACATCTCCAGTTTCTCCTGACACAGACTCTTCAGCCTTCACTACTTCCCAGGCATCTAATCCCCGTTGGCCAGAGCTTTGGGTTCAGTGTAGGATTGGGACCCAGTTCTAAAGCTGGAGAGTTGAGGGAGCATGTGAATGGGACAGCAGTGTGGTCCAGGGGCCCAGGAAGGGGTCCAAACGTCAGGAGTGCACTTAGGAGACTATCTTATCAGACGGAGCACAGCTGGCTCAAAAGCTGCTGCAGAATCTGTGACCGTCCTCTTATCTTTGAGAAGATGCCTTGGTCTTCTGTGTTAATAAGAAATCATCATAAATAAGCATGAGATCACCAAGACCCACCAAAATGAAGGCAATAAACTCCTCCAGACCCAGAAGTTGAGGGTCTGACCTTCCCAAGGATAATCTCCCCCGGAGAAGATGTCCCACCCCATTTTCTTGAGCAAAAGAAACACGGGTCAAAAAGATATCTTCTCAGTTCTCTTCTCTTTATAAGCCAGCTATAAGCCACCCCCACCCTGTTACATCATATACAGAAAATCTGTTTGAATACCCTGAACTCTGGGACTGTTGCAGATGACCCAGGCAGCTGGAGAGAAGCCTAGGTTCTAAGCAGGACATACTTCTTCCTACTGCCTTTTATAGACCCATTCTTGTGAAAATAAGTAAGTAGCTGCCCACTCTGCACCGTGGGCCCGAGGAGTTATGGAGAGGAGTCATTTGTGTTCAGTTATCAACATAGTGATTATGTATTTGCTAAGTGCAAGAAGTGACATCATTGAAAATTACATGGGACTGCTTCCTTTCATGGGATAATTTTAGACACATCCCTGCTGGAAAGCGCTAAGGCTCTGCTCCGCCAGCCCAGCTGGAAACCCTTGTGTGCTCTAAGCCCACAGTCGCTCCCCCCACCCCCACCCCTGTTGCTTTTCTCTTCTTCCTGCAGGGATGGAGTAGAGGATGTTGACAGCCAGGGGGATGGGAGCAGCCAGCCAGACACCATCTCCATTGCCTCTAGGACCTCTCAGAACACAGTGGACAGTGACAAGGTAGGACAGTGCCCCAACCTTCCTTCCCCCAAGACTTCTTGTTGGCTTAACCACCCCTGGAGAGTTAACCCCTAGAGGAATTTCTCCCATGGTGGAGCCTGACCTCAGGAGCCAGTGGTCTCTTTGTGCCGGCCAAAGGGGAAGGAGCAGGGCTGGAGGAGGTATGTCACAGCATGGAGATCTTGTCTGAGGGGCAGAAGACTGAGGTGGCCAGCCAGACCTCTCACGTCATGAGAGTTTAGCAGAACTGGCGAGGGTGAAGAGTGAGTCTGGGTTTCCTCTCCTACTGAGATGCCTCACCGGCGCTGCCTGGGCTGCTCTGCCTTCTGGGAGGCTGGAACTCAGGGAGCTGAGGCTGGGATAGTTTCCAGAGACCTAAATTTAGACCAAGATCAGTGATTTGGGAAATGGCCACAGAGATGCTGGTTGGAAGGGGCCTCCTGTCCGAAGGGGCTCCGGTGGAAATGATGCCCGCCTCTGTCCAGAGTATTGGGGCTCAGTTCCTGAGGGGCAGAGGACCAGGAAGTGGTATTTGAAGCGGCGTGGAGGGATGCAGTTGTCTCAGGAGAAAACCTGGTCACTTGCTTGCTTACATTTTGGAGCAAGTAAGCAAAAGTTAGGAGCTCTGATGGGGAGCCAAAGAAAGGAGAACGTAGCAAAGACTCAGCGCATTTGCTCGAGCTGGCGGAGGAATTCAGCGGTCTGAATGTGCAGCAGGGACGGGGAAGGTTCTGTCTCTGACCCTACTCTCATTTGCTTACCTCAGGGTCGGAAGAGTTTGAGATGATCGTTTTCTGAATACTAGGGATTGTATTAATAAAGGTATGGGTTTACAAGGACCATTTGGCCCTAGTTTCTAGACCTAGTATTTTGGCCTTAGTCCTTCAGCCTCAGGCAACAGGCTGTGTCCTCGCTTCATTTTAGTTTTCTAAGTTAGGGGCATTTTAAAAAGATAATCTGCATTCATTAGGATTTTTCCTAATTTTTTTCTTACTGGGAAGGAAAAAAAAAAAGACTATGCCCCCCAAACCTCCTAAGATCATGGTGCTAAATCATACTCTAGACTAGTGTGCAAGGACTTGCAAGGTAATTAATTCTGTTTGACGTCCTGCCTTCAAGTTTCTAAGCCACTTTTGACTATCAGAGTGGATGGAAAATTGTTTTTTTTCTACTTGTAAAACATACAAAGGAAACTATTTCTGTACTTTCCTTTCTCCTCTGATCCGTTGTTTAGAACTATAACCCAGAGTATCCTATGAATGAAAGTGTTTATTTTTAAACAGTCAGTGGGCGGTAAGTGAAGTGCATGTTTCCCATGTTCAGACATAGCAGCCTATTAATTCCATGGTCTGGGGGATGCCTCCCTTCCAGCTGCTGCTTTGTCTTCCCCGCGGCCCTTAAACAGACACCTCTGCCAGAGACGGCTGTCTTAGGAAGCCCTGGCTCCAGCCTTTCCTTGTCCTCTGGCAAGGTGAGTGTGGTTAGAATAGAACGCCTCCGACAGCAGGCACTTCTTTGTTAATGAGGAACCCTGGTACTTACACATTATCCACAAGTAAGGAAACTGACGCCCAGAAAGACTGAGTGACTCGTCTAAGAAAATCCTAGTGGTGAGTGGAAAAGCAAGAACCAGAACCCGGGTCTCCCTGATTCACTGTCATGTTTCTCCCTCACTCTTATTAAAGTCAAAGCTTTGCGCTCCCAATGCTAAGATGAACTCAGCTGGCCAGACCTTCTGCACATTCCACAAAAACATCAGTCACATGCTCATGAAAAACACCCTCCACATGCCGAGCTCTGTGCTGGATACTGTAGAGACATGTGGATGCTTTGTTGAGTGTGAATCCTTATATGTGTAATTTTCGTTTCATGTATGTCTCTATAGCCAGGCTCTTAAGCCCTGATGAGGGCCGGGGTTGTGTCTGTCTGTTTCATGGCTGTATCCTCAGCACATAACACACATGGATGCTCAGGAAGTACTTGGGGAATGAATGAACAGAGTGGGTAGAGAACTCCGACATGAAAAGGAAGCTAAAACAGGTGGTCTGAAAGCAGCCAAACATACAAATATTGTATTTTTAAATATGCTAAAGAAGCCTAGAAGTTTCCTTACTTGCAAGCAGAAAGCTGCAGGTAATGTTCCCGGCCTGTTGGGAACATTAACCCTTAATTACCTTCTCAGCATGGGCAGCGGGTTGGGAGATGAAGAAAGATTCTGTGTTCTGACACAAAACCTGGAAAATTGCTTAGAAATAGTCAGATAAAGGGAGGGCCTGTCTGTGACCTTGCACTGCAGTTAGAATGTTCTTACTCTTCTGACACTGAGCAGTGAGATCAGGACAGCCAGGTGTTCCCTTGACCTGCCCTGTCCTTCATCAGAGAAACCATTTATTGGTATCTTTGAATTCATAGATGTTATCAACAAAGTTAAATTTCCCCCTATCTATACCCGAAGACCAGGAAACTGGTCTCCATTGTTTTCCAAGTGGTCAGGTGAACAGACTCTGAAGAAGAGGAAGAGCAAATGGGTTGATTCAGGTAGGCTGAGCCTACCTGGGCAAACAGGGTGGCTGTGGGGAGAGGACGGGGCAGAGGCACCTCACAGGGATCAGGGTCATTTTATTGGTGAGTTTCTAGGAAAGGCCCCAGTCTTCCTCTTCTAATCCAGAGGAGTGAGAGTCGTAGCACTGTGGGCTGGGTGGATGGTAAATGTAACCATTAAAGGGCCATGACAGACGACCTTGAGGAGCTGTGGGGCCCCAAGGCCCCTCTGCAATCCCCTTGTGTGTCCTCTGTGCGCTGGGGTGGGGTGGAAGGAGTTTGGACACACCTGGATTCAAATTCCAGCTCTGGCACTCACCCTCTGTGTCACATTGCCTGAGTTACTGCACCTTAATTCCCTAACCTGTAAAACAAATACCCGTCTCACTGAGTCCTTGGGAAGGTTAAGTAAAATATATTTAGTTGGCATCTATTAGACATTCAGTAAAGGTTAACTTTCCATCCTTATTGGAGGGGAAACAGAAATTTAGATACTGTGAATAAGAGTGCACAATTATTAAGCAGACTGAGGATCTTTGGAAGTTCTTGAGTAGAGTTCTGCCCTCTGAGTCCTTGGTTCATTAACTGTCAGTAGGTTTTTTCCTATATTAGACCTAAAGGGATGGAACATCAGTTTACTTGTCTATAATAGGGCAACTTTACTCCTCTTCCCATTTGCTAACCCTTAGAATCTAAGACGTAGCTATTTGTAGTTAGCATTGGCTCGTGGCTTATTTTATTATCCAATGGGTTATGGTCCATTACTGCCAGGTATTCCACTTTAATCCTCAGATTGTATCACCTTTGGCCAGTGGTAACCCCTAAGTCTTTAGATAGTTGAAGACAATTGTCTTTTCTCTTAATCTTCTTTGTTTAGAAGTCCTCAGTTTCTCCAACTATTCCTTGTATTAATGTGTTTTCCGACCCTTCCATATCCTGGTTGCCTTCCTCTGGTTTACTCTAGTGTGTAATGATCTGTATAAAGTGGGGCCTCCAGCATGGTATATAAGTACATCAGGTGTGATCTAACCGATGCAAATTCATCTCCTTGTTCGAGAGCTACTATGCCTGCCCTCCTCCCTAAGAAGGTTCGCCGTGTCTAGGAGGGTGTACAGTGCTGGCTCATAGAATCTCCCTGCCTGTTTTCATGGACTGCCCTTAATTCAGCAGGTGACTTAGTAACCTGAGTGTCAGACTACTTAATATCTATTAGATTTTCTCTTGTTTAGTTCCATCCGTAATCCAGTATGTTTTGAATATAAATTATTCTGTCCAGTATGTCAGCTGCATTTCCCAGCATTATTGGCTAAACATACGTTTTGTGGCTTCATCCAAATTCTGGCTAAAAAGACAAGGTTGAGAACAGAAGACCAGTGCCCGGCCCCTCCTCATTTCCCACCCAGGTTTTGACACTTAGAACCCTCCTTGTCTGAGTCTTCTTTCTAGGAAAGGGAACTCCCCCACTTTTCTCTATAACAGAGAAGCTGGGATTGCTTGTGGTAAATCCTCCCTTGATGAGGAACCAGTCTAATATTATTAATTCTGCGTTAAACGCTGACAAAGCCAACACGGGTGCCTCAGTAAATGGCACAAATAAGCTTTCCCCAAAGTTGCCTTTGCTCATCTCTCAAATGGGTCTGCATAATTAGGTTCTACTTTGCCCCTGTCCCATGTAAAAGTGTCATTTCCCTGAAGGCAAATGGATGTGCTTACTTTGTTCTATAGAGATCTGGGTCTGAGCCCCTTCCTATTCTGTCCAGAATATGCTCACACTACTCTGGGCATCCCACCGTAAAGTCTCTTTTGCTTATACACGTATTAAGTGATGGAGCTTTGCAACCACACTTCAAAGACATCCAGAATTATAGAATTGTAGTCAAGCAAGGCTGAGTTATGAGGTGGCGGTGAAGAAGTGTCTTGTAGTTGAACACGATGGATGTCTGCTGAATAATTACCAGCTAATGGTGCAGAAGCAGCCGTCTGGACAGTGACAGTCCCTGTGCGTGTATAATATTTGCCATTTAGACTAGGCATGCTGGAGATGTTCAATATATGCTTATTGAATTAAACATTACAAACACCTCCTAGTAGGGATGCTCTTCATCCAAAATACACTATGAATTTCTAGACATGTCCAGACTGGCTGGAGACAGGGAAATTGAGTTGTGAGTGCTATAGTCTCTGCAAAAATTATAAGGGAAAGAACACTGCTGGAACATCCTGGGACTGATTGTGATTTTTAAGGAGGGATTTCAAAAGCAAGCAAATGTGATCTAAGGTACAAGGTGGGCTGATAATGACAATGTGCTGAAGGGGGACGGGAGATGCCTGGAGAAGCCTGGAGATTCTAGGATTTAACTCAGAAGTTTTTAAACTCTCGACTGTCAAATCGATATAATGGGTCATGACCAAAATTTTGTTTTACCGTGTGGGAAGAAACGCTCTAAAGTCAAAGGATTCCTACAAGGTCACTCACTGCAGTAACGTAATGCCTCTAACAAGGGGCAGGGCAGCCTGGCTGCAGAAGCCTTCTGGGAATAGACTTCTAAAGAGCCTCACCTGGTTTATCAGAACCTGGTAATCCTGACACATGCACTCTGGGAGCACAAAGCAGGCCACTAGGTGCAAGGGCTGTAGTCCAAGAGGGTCCAGCCCATGCTTTGGGGAGGTCCCAACCCTTGAGTTGGCCTATGCCATCTCTCTTCATACATGCTCTGTGTTGAAGGCCCACTTACTCCACAGCAGGTGTTGCTCTCCATGCTGAGAGTACAGCAATGAGTGAAACAAGGCCCTGCCATCCTTCGGCGTATTGTCTTATAGGGAAGAAAGGTAAATAACCAGAAAGAGAAAGGATGGCATCCCTAGTCTTCTGCTAGTAGCATCAGAGATAAAAAGCTTCTAGGTTTTTCTTGTAAGAAAAAGTGGGCTAATGCTGCAATTGGAAGAACTCAAATTAAATGTAAGAAATTAGTTTCCTTGTAAAGATTAGTGTTGATCGGGGGACAGATGACGGAGGGGAAAAAATAGAATCTCTTCATTTAAATGGGCTCATAAATAGAAAAACCTTCCAGAGAATAAGGATGGATATAGAGCTTCTTGGGAGGAAGGAGAGCAAATTGGGTCCCATTCCCTAGAAGCAGAGTCTGAGACCATGATTCCTATGCATGTAGTTTATTAAGGGTGTGCTTTCAGGAAAAGGGGCAAGAAACAGGGGCCAGTGCAGAAGGAGCTAAAGCAAATGTACATGTGGTTTCAGCTGGAGTCTAGCTCAGTCTGATCCCTCCTGGACCTGGAGTGTGAATTGCACCCAGAGTTTGCCCCACCTTCGGGCAAGGGGCCTGGCCTTTTGTGATAGCTGTGAGCTGTTAGCAGCCAACATGCACAAGAGCTGGGGCATGGGAACCACAGCAGGAAAGAGGATCTGAGTGGGCTGCAGAGGCATCTACTGCACAGAGGAAGGGGATGGGTTTACGGACCAGGCATGGATTCAGTCCCTGGTTGTTCACCAGCTGCAGGACCTAGAGTGGGTCATTTAATCATTTCATGCCTCAGTCTCCAAGTCTGTACAGTGAAGGCAATGGTTTCAGCTTCCTGGGATTTTGAAGGACTAGCCAAGATCCTGTGTGAAAGAGGGTGTGAAGCAGAGGAGATGTGCGGTGGGTAGGTTGCTGTCCGGGTGACTATAGGCGACTGGCGTGAGAGAAAATAGACAGCGTGCTCCCTGGAGTTTTAAGGGCCTACAGATCACTGGCTTTCGCCACTAAGGAGGAAAACCAAACATCTGGTAATGTGGAGACTCAACAGTGTTAGGACTAATAAAAATCCTGTCAGTTCACACGATGTAATATTTTTCACTTAACTAATTAAAAACCATCAAGATGATGCAACACACCAACAGGATATAACTAGTTATAAAGAGAAAAGTGCATTTTTAGCCGTATCCCCAGATATTTTGTGTGTGTATAATATACACAATTTCATGATATATTTGGGTGAATGACCTCTATTTTGTTGCTACTATTTTAGTTATATTAGATTAAATAAAATTATAAAAGAAGACATGCTTTTTAAACTCCCATATCTGTGTTAATATAGAAGAAGGTATAAATAACCCCAAACAATAGCTAATAGATATATTATAAAATATATTATAACATATGATTTGGTATTTGAGAGAAAACAGAGAGACCACTGGTATGTTTTCTGGTTGGAGAAAAACCAGAGTTTTTGTTTTGTTTGTTTGTTTGGTTGGTTTTGTTTTGAATTTACCTTCAGATATATCCAAATAAGACAGTGTAATACAAATCTACTAAAAATGTATCCAAAAGAATTTAATGGACAACTCAGCACATACATAAGGAAGTACTTGACCTTAAAAATATATGTATGAGATAATAAAAAAATAAAGTTATTGATAATCATTTAAAAAAAAAAAATCAAGGTGGGCCCCCCAAGGTTGAATCTCCAGAATGAGATTGTGACAGCGTGTGACCTTTAGCCGTGGGGCCTGAGCAGGTGACCCATCTGCTGGAGATCCAGCCTATTAAATGCACTGTGTTAAAAGCTAGAAAAAGAAAACGTGATGCGTCTCCAGGAGAGAGTCCTCAGCACTTCTGTTACTCTGCCCTTTATCTCAGGGCCCTGAAATGTTTCTTAGTGGGAGAGGTTTATGTTGCCTCCCATCTAGGAACAAAGCACTTTCTAATCCTTAAATAAATACCTTTGAAGAATATATAATTGTACTCCTTGTTCCCGGGGTTTGGAGTGGATATATCTGAAACCTAAACTTGGACTTCACAAACTGTAATCTTGAGTCTCTGTCGCACCCCATGCCTAACACTACAGTGGGTTGGAGTTGCTGTATGAATCCCAGGTAGAGGCATTCTGATTTTCTCAAGAACTTGGTAGCCACTCCAAAGTAGGAAAAATGCCATCTCCGCTTTAAAGTTTTAAACTCAAATTATGATTTTTGTTTGTTTGTTTTAGTTTTCTGAATAATCCAAGTTCAGGACTAGGTTTGAAAATAACTTTTTTTCCTGGTGTGGTCCCTTTGTTACTTTGATCCATGGTGGGCGGGAGAGGTGGCAGCAGGGAGCAACAAAAAGCAGAGGTTTCCCGGGTCCTCCTGTCTGTGGCTGCTCTGTCACCTCCCAGAAGCCCAAACCCATCCTCTCCTGAGGAACATTCAACCCAGGACAAATGTGCTGGCTTTTCAGAACGAGTCTTTAAAGTGCAAGGAGTTGAGGTCACCTGTTTTCCTCTAAATGAAAAGTTGCTCAAATAAATGACTAGCTTCCAGCATCACACACAGCCCAACAGTGTGAAAGACACAACTGAGGTTCGCGGGGCAAAATCTCTCATGACAGCATTACTTTACTTAATATTTGACTTACACTTAAGAGCTTGAAAACCTCCCTGGAGAGGCCCACCTTTGACGTTACCCATCAACTGAAAAAGCAAATAAGCTTCATAACCCACAGCAGCTGATGGGCAGTTTGCTGTACACGGCAGATCACAGGAAACCTCAGAGCACCGCGCCGCACAAATCTCTTGGTTTCTAGTGGCGGCATTGTGCAAGTATATGTTCCAGAAATAAGGAAATTGCAAAGGGTGACTTGCCAGTAGCTTAGATCTCTGTGTGATAGCTGCAGGCGTGGCCAGAGGCCAGATTTGACTTGGGGTAAGTTTGGAATTTGGAAGCATGGAAGCTCAGGGAAGAATGCAACCTGAGAGGTCCTCTAGCCCTCTCTCCATCCTGTTTAAAGGGAACAAAGTGACTTGCTTAGAGTCACAAAGCCAGTTCATGGCAGACCTCAGACTCAAACCCAAGTCACTCTCCTGCCTGTTCAATGGGATTAAGAACATAGTACTTTTGCGGTAACCCTGATAGTTCAGCTTCCAGAACTTTGTAGCAAAAAGCAAACACAATTGTTACTGGCTTCTTCTCCAGCTGCCTCTACACCATCCCGCCCCAGCCCCAGCAAATCCACAGCAAAGTAAATTACAAAGAGGTTCTGTAGGCCAGTCCAGCATCTCTGGGGCTGGCATGTGGCTAACGGGAAAGATACCTTCCAAGTATTAATGCCTGTCACAGAGTCTTTGATAGCAAGTACTTGTGACTTATATAGTGGCCTTGGTGGGAGTGTGATTCTGCCCTAGAAGAGTCTTCAGACCCCTCAAGGCAAATTCCCGGTCAGGCTCTGAGAGCTGGCAAGAGGCACTGCGGCAAGGCAGCCCAGCACAAATCTGAATTCTGTTTCTAAAAATTTTGGTGGAAGGAGAAAGCAAATCTGAGATCAAGCCAAGATGTGAAAGTGGATTAGCTGGCGACAGTCCAAGGCAAACAAGACCCAAGTGAGTACACTGCCTGCCGGACACACTGGGGAGGAGGGGCCCGAAAAGGGGAGAAGGCACGTCTGGGGAGGGGGGCGGGGGCCAGCTTGGAGGCCGCGGGCAGACAGAGAAGTGGCAGCTCTCAGGGCAAGGGTTTTACTGGAGTATTCTGCACAGACTTCTTGGCATATCACTTATCCCACTTACCCTTGTTTCCTTCTGTGTGAGTTAAAAAGGTCTTTTAGTGAAGAACAAAATGACTGAATCTACCTTCTTAAAGCTACTGGTAAGAGGGAAACAGGTTGTGGGAAATACTCTTCTTAAAAAATTGTGCTCCTGGATGACTAAGAGTGACACCAGGAGTTTTGAAATCTGGAGCAAGCTCTCCTTGTGGGTACGAAAATTAACTCTTCTAGAAATTTCAAGCAGAAGTGTTGCTAGAAATGAACGTCTAGAGCCAAAGCACTGAGATGAGCGTGGATGGGGCGGGTGAAGGTGACTTTGCAGTGGTGGCTCTGCTTTAGCTGAGCTGCCTTCCCCCATGCGTGCTGTGCTGTCAAACATGACATGGTTTCCGTGGCCGTAACACAGGAATCTTGAGAAAAGCCTGTTTGATAGACAAGTGGATAAATAGTATCCTGTTTCTTTATCTTGACCTTAGGTTGCAAATGCTCGTTTGGGTTTTACCTGCCTGGAGGCTTAGCTTCACTTCCTCACTGCTGATGGCTACTGGCAACCTGTCTGCCATGACTAGTGGGATGTGGTGGACACTGGATGGGGATGGGGAGATCTAAGCATTTGAGGCATTGGGGTGAGATGGTGTGATCCTAGTGCCAGAAAGTAGGGTCTTGTCAAGGAAACCATGTTTGCCTGTCCTCCGTGGTGGCCTTCCACTAGGAACCACAGTGAAGATGGGACTTTGGCTCAGGGGCTCTCCCCGGGTGCCAAGTAGCAAGTGCCCACCAAGGGGAGCAGCCTGCCTCTGCCCGGATAGCTCTTCCTGTTGAGAGAAAACTGCTGGAAGATGCAGACCTGTGCAGACTGACCCATTCCAGGTGTCTACTCCCTAGTTTCAACCAGACCCTTCCCTCTGCTAATCAGCCTTTCCATTCTTCTGCCGCCACGTTCCACATGGGTCTGGCTCTGGTTGTGTTGGAGCAGTCACTGCTTTGTTTCAGAGCTGATAGTCAAGTTTCCAGCTTCCCCATATGTAAGGGCTTAGAGTTGAGTCTTCCAAGTTCAGAATGTTTATCTACTGTCATTATTATTATTATTAATGCTCTAATTGGTTCTGTTTAAAATTGCTGATTGCAGAGACATGTATACATGGATTAGAAGTTCAGGAGAGCTGTTCCTCTAATCTGCATGGCCCCTGCTGATGCTGGCTGTGAGATGCTTACTGAATGCTCCCATAAGCATTGCTCTCTGCATCATATGCAAGGGCTTATACTCCTCTCTGAACTTCATGATGTACTGAAGGGAAAAAAAAAAAAGAAAAAGAAAAACAGGTTCTGTATTTTTCCGTCTGTCTCCTGTCTCCTGCTAGCTGGTGTCCTTTCAGCTGCAGGAATGGGGTTTAAAAGGTTTCACTTACTCTTTGCTGTTGCTCACTTACACATGGATGACAGTCTGACTTAGCGAGCACTAGAGGATATTAAAAATTCATTACCTTTTCTTTGCCTCATATTTTTTTTTAAATTTTTTTTATTTTTTGGCCACACTGCACAGCATGTGGGATCTTAGTTCCCCGACCAGGGATTGAACCCGCACCCCCTGCATCGTAAGTGCGGAGTCAACCACTGGATCGCCAGGGAAGTCCTCTTTTCCTCGTGATTTTAATGTATGCTATCTTTTTATCTCATTGATTAATTTATCAAGCATTTATTGAGCTCCTACTATCCGACAGGTGCTATTCTAAACACAGAGGATAAGACAGTGAACAAAACAGACAAAGCACCTTGGTGGCCTGCTTAGACCTTTCTCTTTTGTGCTGATACGAACCTAAATATGCTCGATTTTGAGGTATTTGGAATGCCTTGCAACTTACTTCTATTTTTTTGTATGTCTCTGTGACTGACACCATTGCAGCTTTTATCTTAAAAGAATTTAGCAATTTGTTTAAAAAGGTTACTTGGGAGTTCTTGAAAGTAGTCCCCCAATTTTTAATTTCCTGAATTAAAACCAGAAATCAAACCAGAATGTTAGATTTCCCACCGCTATCATCTTTGAGCTGTAGTTGCAGTCAGCAGATTCCTGATTAGGGAAGGTTACCTTCATGGCAGGTAGACATTCAGATGAGGAGAAAAGATCAGGAAGTATTCACATAGCTCCCAAATATTAAAATTACTTACTCCTCATATAACAGGAATACCAAAGGAAAATTGTTCTTTTAAAAAGTTCTTTTTAAACTGTTATGATGATGATGATGAAGAAGAAGGATGTGAGGGGATGAGGAGTGGGAAATAGTTTGTTAAATGGAGTTACTTCAAATTTTAGAATCTGAAATTTGTACTACAGAGTCTAACTTATCTGATGTCCCTACCCCACTTCACCCCACAACCTCTCAGAACAAGAACAGTCACAATTTTTATGCCTCTTTACATACGGGCTATTAAGAACCTTTATTGTACTTGTGAAAATTTTATTGAAAACTCCCCAAAGAGAAAGGTTTTTAGGATATGTTCTCTACCATTAGATTTAAGACAGTACTTCTAACAGGGACATAGACCAAACCACTAGATCGGTTATGTTATTTACAGGGCAAATAAGTAGGCACTACCATTAACACCTGGTCAAGAAGAAAAATCTGTTAACAGAGAAGAATGAAATTAGCTGGAGGCAAAAATGGAAAATTATTACAAATATTTTGGTACACTGAATTCATTCTTTTATTCAACAGAATTTTATTGAATGTCCACTGGTGACCAGATACCATGGAGATTCAGGATATAAAAGAACAACCTCTGTCCTTGTCCCAGAGTTTTCTGAGTTCATGCCCCCCAGGGGTCTTAATATGTGATGCCAAATAGGGTGGCTGTATAGGTGTTACTTGTATTTGAGGAAGGAGAGTTGTACTTAACACTTCCTTTAGGCCAGTTGCTGAGCGAGGCATCAGAGAAACTAGGAAGAGGAATGTTAGGTGAGATACATACTTGCCACACATATACTACATTTTGTAACAGAAGTATACCCACTTTGAACAACAAACAGCCTGGGAGCCAGGGAAGGCTTTTTATACCAGAAGTGAAATTTGAGCTTGGCCTTGAAGTTCATCTTCCTTCTATTTCTCCTCCTTGGTATCAGTTTTGATCCCAGAATAATTATTCTAATCATGGACAGTCTGTAAAAGAGCAATGCTACTGATACATCCGTATCAAAAGAAGTATTTTGTTTTGATGTGGAATTAGGCTTTTTTTTTAATGGCCTGTTAGCTCTGATGATAACTATTCAAAAGTCCCCTTAGAATTTTTACCAAAACTTTCTTATTGTTCCTCATAATAATATAATTAAACCTGTTTTTCCTTAAGCATATGCACTGAAGATCTTTTAAAAGAACTTTTGAAGCAATAATACATAAACATGATTTAAAATGTGGGTATTTTTCTAGAGATATAATTTTAAAATATAAAAGCTCCTACTTATTTATTCTTTTTCAAAAACGTTTAAATAAGTAATAGCATATGATAAGTCCTGTTTTATACTTTTTTCCTTGTAACAAATCTGGGCAATTTCATAGCAGGACATGTAGAGCTGCATCATTCTTTTTGGTGGCTACACAGTATTCCATACTTAGAGTACCATAATTTATTTAACTAGTCTTCTATTGATGGGTGTATGGGATGTTTCTAATCTTTTACCAGTACAGACAGGTCTGTAATTCTTGTACAGATACAGTTTCTTACACTTGTCGGTCATGAGTATATTAACAGGATAGCTTCCTCGAAGTAGAATATGCATTTTTAAACGTTGATAGACATTGTTAGATCACCCCCTACAGAAGCTGGACCAATCTATACTCTCTCCGGCTGAGTATGAGTGTCAGTTTCCCCGGTCTTGCAGTCTAGTATATCTTCAATATTTTTTGTCTTTTCCAATCTGGTATCAGATACTTTAAAATAATCCTTATTCATTATTTCTCTTGTATATATTTTGTTTCGCTGATAATACGGCAACTATATTACTTTCTGAAATATATTTGAAATGTGCAGTATTTAACTTATACTATTACTTAATGAGAGTTATGGGCTTGTCTGATGAATTAGCTGTTATTTATACTCTTATTCCTATGGATGAAGTGCATTCCTAATCAGAAACATCTGGTTTACATTAACCTTTTTAAAAAATTTATTAATGTAAAATATATATGCTGAAAATGCATCAAAAAGTACTAAACATGTGAATGGATAATTATAAAGTGAACATATATGTAATAACCATGCAGTTCATGAAAGCAGGACATTGCCAGCTTTCCAGAAGCCCCCTGTGTGCCCCTCCCTGGTCACAACCCTGTCTTCTTCCCTAGAGGTAACCATTCTCCTGACATTCATAATACTGTCCTTACTTTTCTTTATTATTTTGCCTCCTATGTATGTGTCCCTAAACAATATAGTTTCAATGTAGCTGTTTTTAAGTTTATATGGCTAGGTCGTACTGTGTGTGTCTCTTCTCTCACTCAACCCTCATTTTTATGGAATTCATCCATGCTGATGTGTGTAGTTTTTCATTCATTTTCGCTGTTGTATAGTATACCATTGTATTAATATAGCACAATTTATTTATCCATTCTGCACGTGGGATGTTTGGGGCTGCTGTGAACAATACTGCTATGAGTATTCTTCTATATGTATCCTTGTATACATGTACTTGAGCTTCTCTAGGGTGTGAAGGTAGGAGTGAAATTTCTAGGTGGAGAAAAAAAAGGAAATTGCTAGGTAATAGAAGATATATATATATATATATATATATATATATATATATATGTCTTCAACTTAACTAGATGGTATAATCTATTTTTCAAAACGCGGATACCAGATTTCCACTCCTACCAGCATCTGTGAGATTTTTCTGTTGCACTGCATCCTTGAGTATACTTGATATGCCGGACTTCAAAATTGTTGCGGATCTGATGGGTATGTAGTAATGTCGGCTTATTGTTTTAATTTGCGTTGCCCTAATTACTAATGAGGTTGAAGCCTTTCCATGTCTTCTTGGGCCTTTGGATTTTCTCCTTTACATCCTTGTTCAAGCCTTTGCCTAGTTGGGAGTTGTCTGGTTTTTTCTTATGCATTTTTAGGATTTCTTTATATATTCCAAATATTAGTCCTTTGTTGATTATACACATTGTAAGCATCTGCTATCACTCTGTGGCTAGTCTTTTCACTCTCTTTATTGTGTCTTGAAAAACATCTAATTTGACATTTTGAAGGCAGTACGTTTGTAAGTTAAAGACTTATATGATGGGACATAATGAGACATTTCTTACATTAGTCCTTTAAAATAACAGTTTATCATTTGTTTCTCCACATAATAGTGTACCACCATGGAAACTTTATACATAATGTAGGTTTCTGTCAATCCCTAACTTTACCCCTGTTTTTTTCTTCTTTTAAATATTGATTTATTTATTTATTTGGTTACACTGGGTCTTAGTTGTAGCAGGCGGGCTCCTTAGCTGCAGCTCGTGGGCTCCTCAGTTGTGGCATGTGAACTTCTTAGTTGTGGCATGCATGTGGGATCTAGTTCCCTGATCAGGGATCAAACCCAGGACCCCTGCATTGGAAGCACAGGGTCTTAACCACTGCGCCACCAGGGAAGTCCCTATCCCTGTTTTAATAAAACAATAAGAACTAGTTGACTTTTTTAAAGGTATCTGTTGCATTTTACTCTATTATGTGACAGGTAATACAGTTAAAGTGATGAAATGTATTAGAAAAATGGTAAGTCCATTGGGTTTGGAACTCAGTTGTCTGACAAACAGATCCAAGACCCAGGAAGGAAATCTTTACATAGCAAAACTAAGCATCTATGCTCACAGGAAAGCCTCTCCAATCCTAATTTTATATGTAATGCTTACCATCTCTGTCATCTAGTTACTTAGCCCCTAAGAAAATTAGAAGAGGAGAAAGTTACTTTTATATAGACACACTAATAGCCACGAAGGCTGAGCTGTTGACAGCAAGAGAGGAAGCAGAAAAGCTATGAAAGCAAAAGCTGAAGGAGGAAATAAAACTCCAGCAGTTGGGTTCTATTTAGTGAAGGTACCAAGAGTGCTATTATGACCTGGCATGTCTTACAACATCCTTTGTATTTTGTACTACACCATAACTATTACTCATGTGGGTTTGTGTAATTGTCAACAGATGGGGAAATTATGTTCAGTGTACTTTGCTTTTTAAGAAGTCAGAGATGTAAAGATATTCATAAAAAGATTTAAAATGGGGAGAAAAGGTGGTGTTGCTGTTTACCTTTAGTCATCCAGAACACTTGATTATCCTGACAGACACATTTCCCACGGGTTTTGGAGAGCTGAGGTGACGTTGACTATGATTTACGTTAGTGGAAAGATTTGTAAAGATGAAACTCAGCTTTTCTCAGTCCTAGTGATTGACTCCAAAACACTGATTCTGCACTCCTGTGGCATTTATTGAGGGTCTGTATAATCCACTCTAGTCCAAGCCACTGTCGTATCACACATGGCCTATGAAAGAAGCCTCCTAATTGGTCCCCAGACATTCACTCTTACTTTCCTCTAATCTTTTCTTCACTCTGAGACCAATGTGATCTTTTGAAAATGCAAGCTCTTCGCATCTGTGGCTTCAAGCCCTTTGAGAAGGTCCTTTTGCCCTTAGGGTGAATACCAAAGTCTTCAACATGACCTATGAGGGCATTGTCTGGACCTCAGCCCTCTTCTCCTTGCTGCAGCCACTCTTCCTCTTGTTTCCTGCCTCCCAACGTTCCTGGCCTTCCTTGAATGTGTCAGGTTTCTTTGCGGTCTCAGGGCCTTTGTTTCCTCTGCCTGGAAAATCCTTTCTCCTTTTGCTCTCCAGTGTCTGCCATGATCTGACCCAACCACTCATTTCAGCCTTGTTTCCCACTCCTTTTGCTCTCTCTTCTTTCAGATCTCAGCCCTTCCTGACCCTCTGACTAACTCCCCTCCCCAAGTCATATCTCTCACTGCATTCTGTATTGTTATTTCTTGGAATTTATCACCATTATTTACTATATAAGCGTTTGTTTGGTTACACAGTTGCCTCCAGCACCAGATGTTAAGTCCATGAGGACGGAGACATATCTGTTTTATACCCCCACTGCATCACCAAATCTAACAAAATACTGATTCACAGGAGGGACTCAGTTAATATTTGTTAAGTCAATAAACGAAGACCCAATAAACACAAGGTAATGTGTTGGGCATTGTGGGTAAGAAAGAGAACTAGAAATGGGAAACAAATATTATTAAGAAACTCAAACTTACCTAGTTTGCGAAGATTAGAGAAGGTTCAGCATTAAACTTTACCAAGTGGGTAGAGTTTATCCAGGCAGCATTGGTATTGGGAGTGGGGAGGAAAGTCATCCTAAATGGATCAAACAGCAAGAGCAGGGACAGGGAGAAAGGAAAATATAGGATAAGTTTGGTGCATGCAGAGTAAATATGCCTGATGAAGTGCGGAGTTTGTGAGGTGAGCTGTCGGAAACAAGGCTGAAATGATTGGTTGGGTCAGATCGTGGCAGACTCTGGACACCATTGAAAGGAATTTAGATTTTTGAGTATTATCCAAGAAACACTGAGAGGTTCTTTGTTTGTTTGTTTTTTGAGCATGATAGTTACAGAATTACTCTTATCTTCACTTTGATGTGTAACTGTCCTTTTATGCTCTCATTCTTTCTCTTAGACTCAGAGAGAGTCTAAAGTTAAACTACCCACAGGCTCTGAATCTCATGCTTTGTACCCACCTCCATCCAGTACATCCATCCAGCACCTCTTCTTTCCCTCTTATTGTCAAGCATCTCCTTTCCCTCTGCCACCTCACACCTCTTTGTTACTTCACGCTCCCTGCACTCGAACTTCTCCTGATTCTTCTTTCTACAGATCCTCCCCCAGCTTCAACAGTAGTTTTTGTTGCTTCCATACTGACGTCCATGACAAAAACTCCAACATGATATCTCTGAAGAGACGTTACTCCTAACGGCAGTTCCATGTTCATTGTTTGTTCACGCAGCACATTTTTTGTGCGCCTACTATGTGTCAGGCACTGTTGCAAGCTGGAGATGCAGCAGTGACACCAAACAGGCCAGTCCCCAACCTTACGAACACTCGGTTCTACTGGAGAACCAGGAAACCAACGAGCAAATATAAGACCAAATGGTGACGTAATGAACACTGTCATTGTAGGTCTTTCCAGTTTGATGTCGGCTTCCCTCAGTCTCAGCGTCAGACAATTTTATTTTTCTTTCAAATCAGCAACTTGGTTTGACTTCCCTGTTTGAGGTAGAAGCAGGATTTTCCAGATACCCAGGTTTGTATCTGTGGATCCATTTTGGGGCATATCCCCTGATAGCCAGCCAGTCTGTTGCCAAGTCCTGAGGATGATTCCCTCAAAATGTCTGTCACATCACCCTGGTCAGGCCTTGGTCACCCTTTGCTTAAATTCTTTAAGTAGCCTCCTAAATGTCCCCTACTGCTTTCTGGGATTTTGCCCCTGCATTTTATCTTTTCTACTGACACCTAATTCATCTTCCTAAAACATCTCTTTCAATATCTCACTTACCTGTTAAAAGACTTCAGTAGCACATTTATTTAGAATAAAGTACAGGCCCACCTCCAAAGTCATTTATATAGTTTTCCTTCCTATGCATGATCCTTTAGAGACCCTTACCTTTTATAGACACTATATAATGCACTTATATTAGATGGAATCGTATGAAACTGCCATTTTCATGGATCCAACATGGTTGACTGAATATCGGCAGTTTATATGTTGCAGCCTAGTTGCACTTCCCAAACAATTGGTTGCCTGTATGGCTTTCTCCCTTGTTACATTGTGAGTTTTTTGACGATCACGTCTTGATCTTAATGTTGCTTCTATCTTTACTGTCTACTACAGCATCTGGTACAAAGTAAACAACGGCAGTCGAGTGCCCCCACTCATGTTGTGATCTGCTCCTACTGCTTCCATTTCCTATAATGCCCACCGACTTTACCTAATCACATCCTACCCACCCCTCACTGCCAGCCTGACTCATGCCTCCTTCATGGAAAAGCTCACTACTCCACATTAATCTCCTGCCACCACCTCTGAGCCAGCAATATTGCTCCCTACTCCCTGCCAAAATCGAATATCATTCTTTAACCTCCAAAGCATATGTGTTTTACTTTGTGTTTTCCGTATTACTTTGCATGAAGTTGCACTCTTAACAGTGAGTTGAAAGATGTCTGTTTCTAGCCCTCACTTTCCACTCTGGGACCCACTACTGTATTTCTAGCTGTCTGTGATATAACTGCTCTTGGGTGACTCACTGCAGTCTACTCAACAGAACTGAAACTAAAGTCATATGCCATCTCCCGGGTCTGCTCCTGGCCTACATCCACATCCACAGCTTGGTCTCGAAGCCATCTCAGCTCTCCTTCATTCTCTATCCTCCTCCTGAAATAACATTCCACTGGATCATCACAGTGATTGCACATTCCTTAGCCTGGCTTCAGATTTTTATATAATATATAAAGTCTATCTCTGGGAGCTTCAAGAGGAGAAACATGTCTCCCAAACCACAGCAACATTCTCTAGGACCTAGAGCGTCCTGATAAACAGGCCACTTCCTCCTGGTCTTGCACCTCCCCTGGGGACCTCTCCTCTAACATGTTTTCCGGTAGATATGTGTGATTATCTTCACCAAAATATAGATCTTTCAAATCATAATTGCCTGTGTTAGTATATGTCTAAGATATACTGCATCACTGTGTCTCCAGAATTATCTCTCTGTCCTGATAGATACGTTTCTGACCTTAGGAAGAATGTTGCTGGAACACATTTTCTTCATTATTAGAATATTAGAATGATCTCTGGAGTCCCTTTCATCAGCACTTTGTGAGAAACCATCTCCTTCCAGTCTGCTGTTGTTTCCCAGGGGTTAGTTTTTGTCTCAGCAGCCGAGTCCCGAGACCCACAAAGACAAACGCTCACGTGTGATACCTTGTGTTATCGGCAATGCACTGAGATAGGGCTGGGCATTCACAGAGAGGGCTCAGAAAAGACTTGTTTGAATATGTTTTATGTGTATAGCTTCTGTTTGTGTATATTTATGAACTTTTGTGCGTCTCTGAATGTGTTTCCCATATTGCTCTCTAAGAAGGATTCATCTACGTGCTCTGGGAGGCAGGGATAGCTTGGATATTTTCCTCAGCCATCAGGCCCGTGACATTACAAACCAATAAGCCAGGTGCTCCAAAGGCTCATGGCCGCAGCTGGCACAGGTGAAGAGCCTACCTGAGCTGCAGCCTGGGGTTTTCTTTCCCACCTGCTTGGGGTCTTCCTTTTCCCTCTAAATATGAAAGACTAATTTTTCTGTTAAACATTAAAAGGAATGTGGATGTGTATGCATGTGTGTGTATTTGTGCTCCTGTATGCATATATACATTATTCGTATATACATATATATATGCATGTATGTATAGATGAAGGAAATACACCAACAAGTAAACAGTGGCTTTCTAGATGGTGGCTTTTTCCAAATTCTCTATGATAAGTCAAATTACTTTTATTAGTAGCAACAACAACAACAAAAACCTAATAGATGATATTTTTAAGGATAGGACACAATTATTAGATGATTGCAGAGATCAACCCTCTGTGTCAACCAAGGACAAAGAGACAAGCAGGGGCCTAGTAGGGAACAGAGGGATGGACTTCACCTTAGCATCTCCAGATGAGAGAAAGTGACCAGACGGTGAATTTGGGCTGACTTGCAGGATGGGCCAAGGTTACTGAAGGTTGTGAGCTAAGGAACTGGCAACTTTGTTTGGTTGTGAAGGTCAGGAGCCTTGGACAGTGGAAGGAAAGAGAAGGAAAATTTGGGGGTGGGGGTGGGAGAGGTAGATAGGGAGTTCATCAGGGTTTCCCCCCGAACTCAGCTGTTTTGAAAAGTATGGAAAAGGTGAGGAAAAGCTCGAAATATACTTTCAAGTTCATGAAGAGGTTTTATGAAGAGATACATGCAGTGGGAGAGAGAAAAGGCAGACACGTTTCCAGTTTGGTTTAAGTCCCCTGTGACTCCAGATGGAGGGGTTTCCTGAGTGATCAGCGTGGGGACACTGGGACCTGGGGGAGGAGGGATGGGTCACCCCTGCACGGGCGGCAGGGTTCCTAACAGCAGGTTCATCATTAGTTCAACACACAGCTCCCCCACCCCCTCCCCTCCCTCATCTCCCACTGTCTAAGGACACAGGGAAATTTATGATTAGAATTCTTGGTAAAAAGACAGTTTCTAACCTTTCTGAACTTAGAACAAAAAAATTGCATGAAACAAACATTGTCAAGGATGTTTCTCCCACCCCGCCTAGTCTCATGGTTCTCTCCAAGAGCGGAAGGAGAAATGGAAAGATAAAAACAGGGAGGGTGACTCTTCCTTGCTGTGGCTCATTTCTTTCCTCTGGGATGGTGTTCTGGAAGTGGGGACCACCCTGGCCTCGGAGCCAGGAGGGGACATAGCAGAGCCTGGCTCTGCGCCACCTCCAAGGCCTCCCTGCTCTTCACCAAGCTGCTCAGCCAACTGTTCCTTACCAGTCACCTCCTTACCGAATTCCCAAGGAGGAGCCCTGGGCTCCGGATGAGCAGTACACACGCATGTCTAAAAGCCAAAAATAGAGTAGGAAACAGGAAAGAACAAAGAAAGTCACAAAAATCAGTTTTGAAAAAGAGCTAAACTGAAAACATACTCCATGATGTTTATGTCTTTTCTCTTTGCACAATTCAACATTTGTGCTTGTCTGTATCTCAGTTTTTCATTCTGATGAAGGAACATTTCCAGTCTGGGCCCTAGGTTTGAAATCTGAGGTGGAGAAAGGCTCTTTTAAACCAGTTAATATGGGATTTGCAGTTCCCTGTGTGTAATGGAGGAGTACAAACAAAGCAGTGAAGTCCCCACCAAGGGCCCCACCCACCTACTGAAAAACATACAGTCCTTTCCCTTAGAAGCCCCTGCTGAAATCTGGCAGGTGGAGAAAAGCACGAAGTCTGCTGCTGTAAGGAAGCATCCAGAGCATACACGACTGACAGTAGCAATTGTCTCTCTTCCTGAACTCCTACTATGAGCCTGGCGTTTTATGTATAATCTCTCACTCCATCCTCACAATTCTTCAAGGTAAGTATCGTTATCCTCATTTTGCAGATGAGGAAGAATGTAGAAGTTAAATAGTTGCCCAAGGTCACACATCCAGAAAGTGGCAGAGCTGAGATTTGAACCCAGGTCTTTCTCACGTCCACTGTGTACGCTGCCTTCTGCTGGCCAAGTTCATGAACGAAAACAGTTGGGTGATTCAGGCAGAAACACACAAAGCAACATTTTGGCCCAAATGCTGTAAGTCTTACTGTTTCTCCCTCCTGACCAACTGAATGAAATGCACCTGAATTAAAAAACCAAGAACAAGGGGGAAGAAAAGAATAAAAAAACCAAGAACATACCATGTTCTGTGTATTACATGTGCTAACTGCTCAGTGGCTGCTGTGTCTAGTGGAGCATGGCACGAGTCGGGAATTTAGAGGAGGCTGTTTATTATGTCTTGGCCACGGGACTAGTGATTCAAGCACACACCTGCCTCAGTGGCTTCCAAATCCATCAGACAGAAGCATCTAGAATATGTAGTCAACTGAAGATGCATTTAGAAATATATTGCAAAATAGCCACCTCAGATTCTTTGTGGAACAAGAAAGGATGGAAATCTATAATATAACAAATATGTTCCCCGTTTATGGCAATTTTTAGACCATGGGATGTCCAGTAATGTCTCTTGTGCACCCAGGGACTGTAGAACATCTCATCATAACTGAGAAAACTCATTTTATGAGTGTCTAATATTAGAATGAGACCTACAGTATATTAAATAAATAAGTAATCTGTTCCTATGAAAGGGTACGCACCTAAATTGAGGGAGCTGGGAGAAATCTCAATATAGGTGCCCCCCCCCCAAAAAAAAAAGAATTCTAGGGAGGTCTGGTTAATAAAAGCTGCTGTCCTATTAAAATGGGTCTCACTGATTCTTGCTCCTCATGGAAAATGCCCAAGTGCTTCTGGACAATGTATGCTGGCAGATGTGAAAATGCAGTTGAAATGCTGCAAAACTCAGGTTTTCCAACCATGGAGTGGCTGGTACATAGAAAAGCCCTCTGCCTTAAGGATCTTAAACAAGGTGACCCTTAGAATTACCGAGGAATCATTTCAAAACACGCATCCCAGGCTCCTCACTGGCCTGTTGAATCAGAATGCCAAAGGTAGAGGGTGATTGGATGTGGGATATCTGTGAATTCCAAGCAGAGAGTTATTTTCTAAATAATAGAGATCATTAGCATTTCAAAGAAATTTAATGGCCTTCTTTTTCTTTTTTTTTTTTTTTAACCACACTTCCACTTAAACTTTTCCCACTAGTCTTTGCCCTAGGCCAGATTTTTAGAAAACCATCTCAGTGAGATCATGAATGGCTGTCATTTTTAAAGAGCTATGCATTGGTGTTAACTACTCTTTTAAGGTATCACCTGGGCCATATAAAACAATGGCTTCCTATGTAAATGTGTATGTATTTTCTCAGAGTTTTGGAGAACAAGTGTTCAGTTTGCTTACATGCCTTCATTTCTTATATGTCTCACATATCAAACCATCATCAGAGAGATTTGCAGGTACACAGGGACCATCACAGCTTGAGGTTTAAAAGGGGATAAAAGTTTTTGTGCAGAATCTAATGAACGCACATGATGAGGTGACCCAAACCACTTCTAGTTAGGTCCCCAAGGATAACATGGATCCTCCAAATGTGAAGGATGCTTTCTAAGACCTTTGGAATCCACAGAGATTACACACGTACAAATATCATTTAACAGACGGATGCTCCTTTACAAAAGGCAACCTAGCACAGTGGTTAGGACAGCTTTGGAGTCAAACCAACCTCAGTTCAGATCTCAGCCCCTCCACTGTCAGCTGTATGATCCTGGGCAGGACCTCAGTGCTTCAATCTGCAAAATGGGGGTAATGGTACTACCCACCCCATAAGGTTGTGGTGCAAGTTATGTGAAATGATGCGTGCCAAACACTCAGCACTTCACCTGGCACATGGTAAACACGCAATAAATATTAACCATTAGTAATAGTGATAATAAAAATGACACAAATAAGTTAGCTATTGATAATGATGACACTAAAAATATCTTTTAAAACTGTTCTCTCCCTTCAGAATTTTAACCATTGCATAAAGAGCAAAATGTGAAATTCAGCGCTTGTAAGACTTAAATTCTGCCGCTAAAATAAGTTCTACAGATGAAATAGCATATCTATAAACTGGTACTGACAGTGAATTATGATGTGGGAGACTAGCTAATCAGGACAGCTGATGCTACCTCCCCCCCAGTCCATAAATGTAACATTATGCAAAGGAAAATACGACTTAAAATTTTTGAGTCCCTTTTGCCCTGGAAAAGGTGAGCCCAGTACTTTGCCCTTTCACAAATGCATGCATACTGCCCCTGGCTTTCTTCAGAATCTCATCTCCCTCCTGAATCCTTAGCACCTGCTACCTTCCCCACAGCTCAGGGTAACTGCCATTTGAACTTGATGCTGAAGTGTTTTCTCTCCCTTAATGAACAGTTTTTGCCTGGCTTGAGGTCTTACTAAGAGAGTCTCATACGGTTTTTCTCATTTTTATAAGGCAGCCTTTGATACCATGAACTGAGCCACAGTCAAATGGAAGGTCATACTCTTCAATTCATCTTGAATTTTTCTCTTGGCTAAGAGCCATAGCTGTTTAAAATATGTCACTTTTCCAAGAAGCACTAGAGGTTGGTTCTCTTTGAGGGGCCATTGTTCTTAAAGAAACGATGATTCCATTGCCTCCAATGGCCCAGTAGAGATGGTGGAACCAACACTGGGATATGGGGTCTCTGGCATGGCTCCCTCACTCAGTGATCCATTCCCTCAGCTGGCCTTGCAGCCTGCACTAACCAACCGCGTGCCTTAGAAAAAGTCCAGACTACCACTTTATGAACCCTGGAAACACTTGAAACCAGGAATGTTAAGTCAGTTGCTACTAAAAATCTGCTGCGTAAATGGGTAAACTTTTCTCAGTTTCTTTCCCCCAACTGAATGTCATGGTAAGACTTGGTAGGGCACAGGGACCCTAAAAGAGTTGAAACAAGAAAACAAAACAAAACAAAAAGGGTATGAAATAAACACTAATGATCACTGCCACTGGACCTCATATGTTCCTTTAAATTGGGGTATAGTTGTTTTACAATGTTGTGTTAGTTTCTACTGTACAGCAAAGTGGAGTTCCCTGTGCTAAACAGCAGGTTCTCCTTAGTTATCTATTTTATGCACGTTAGTGTATATATGTCAGTCCCAATCTCCCAATTCATCCCGGCCCCCCTTCCCTCCTTGGTGCACTGGACCTCATATTTAATGCATCCCTAGTTATATTATTCCTGGCTTTCCTCCTCCTTATCTGTCTGGGAAATTGGAAAGCCACAGCCAGAGTGCTCTACAGGGAACTAAAGCGAGGAACAGTATACAGATTTGAACGTTGACAGTGTTTCACAGTTAAAAGTGTCCAGTGAGTGATCCCCCTCTGGATCCTGGACCCGGTTGGCTTCTTCTGAACCTTCAGACCGAGCACTGTCCTACACAGCACTCTGCTTCCTCCAGTTCCTCTAAAATTATGACTGTGTGTTTGCCAGGTTGCACTGTGTGTGTTGGGTTGCTAGAAATACATTAGGTCGCACTGACGGTTTCACTCTGTTTTCTATAAAAGGCTACAGGAATCTCATGGAAATTTTTGCAAAGTTATATGCAAATCACAGAGCCCCGGCCCTTTTCTTAACAGGATGGCAACCTTGCTCCTCGGTGGTACCTGGGACCTGGAGATCCTTTCTCCACTTACGTTTAGCACGCAGCTCACCGGGTTAGCCGTGCCGCCGTTGGGACCTCCCACCTGGACTCCCATCACCCACCTCTCTTGAGACTGCTCTGGCAGGGCTGGGGTGGGGTGCAGCCTTTGCTCAGAGGGCCACATGTTCCAGGCAAAATCTGCCCCCCTGGGCCATGGGCTCACCCCTCGGGGCCCCTTGCTTCTTTCTCTACTGGGTGCAATTCGAGGTTGCCGAGCTTCTCTCCAAAGTCTAAAATGGTGGGACAGTAGGGACCTGTGAGAGGCCCCATGGCCCGACACACCGCCCACCCCAGCTCCCAATCTGAACACCAGGCACCCCCGGGCCCTCGCTGCCCTAGAGGTCTGCCATGTGAGTGGGCAGGTTCATCAGAGGGACGTATTTGTCCCTGGAGTTCTTCTCCAGGTTGAATGTTTCTATTGTCAGTGGCCCCAATCTGGAAAAACCCATCATTCTAATCCAGCCTGCCTCCCCCATATCATGAGAAGGAGGGAGGAGGAAGGAGGGACAGTTTACGGTTATGGTTTATGGAAGATGAGGGAACTCCAGCCTTTCCCAGACACTGGCAGGAACCACTTCTCCCAACAAGTATTCTGTCTGCTTCAGCCTACCCAGGTTCTGTCACGATTTTCTAGCTCTTCCCTCACCTCACTCACTCCTGAGGTGTCTGGTTCAAAGATCACCCTCCCAGCCTTCCTTGGCTACCAAATTGTCCTGTTAGGGGATGGGTGGGAAGTGGGAGAAGAAATAAGTGAACCAGACTGGCCACGTGTTGATAATTGTTGAGACTAGATGATGGGTACGTGGGTATTTATTATATCATTCTCTCCCTTTTGTATATGTTTGCAGTTTTTCATAATAAAAAGTTAAAAAATTTAAAAAAAGTCCTCCAACTTTCAAAACACTCAAGAGAGAGCCCCTACCCCCAACACAGTTTCATGGAAACCCCACACCAAGGCAAGAGGCAAAAATGACTCCATTACGTATATATATGTATATATATATATTCATTTTCTAATTTTTTTAAGGCCCACTGCTTTATTTTCAATAGACTAAACCTTATTTCTAAGAGGTCCCAAAGTTGCACTTACTTCCCTCAACTGGGTTATGGGGGAGGGCTTGGGTAAAGGGTTCCTTAAAATCCTGAAAGTTTACACTTCCATGTATCTCACAATCTTATTGTGAGGATGGGACTTGTTCAGTGTTCTGAACTTTGCAAAGGAAACGTGCTCTCAATTCAAAGTGTCATTCTCTGGAATTGCACCTGGCTCAGGAAAGGACTGACTTTGTACTTGAATTTAAATCTAATGGAGAACCTTAACACGGGCATTTGCATGACTAAGAATTGCTGCTGTCTTTTTTCCATATGTCACTTTCTTGAATGTGTTCTAATAAAATGATTCTAAAGCAGGCTGTTGATATACAGTGATTTATAAATACTTTCTGTTGAGTGCTGAGGCCCTTAATTTTATACCAAGAATTCACCCCATCCCACTTTCTGGAAAGATCTGTTTGTTGGGGACAGATGCAATGAGTGTACGTCTGGCCTAGTTGCGGCACCACTGCAATTGCAGTCACTAATGAGAATCACGTCAACCACAGCGATTTTGTCTTCTGGTTGCCTAGCAGCAGAATTTGTTTTCCAGAATAAAGACGGCCATATGAAGTAGATGAGTGTGATGGGGGAACGTGGAGGGGGCAGGGCAGGAACAGGAGGATAATTCCCTCGGCCAGAGAAAGGGCAAGGCAGAAGGAGAGACAAAGGCAGCCAAAAAGAGAGGTCAAGTTCTAGTTCGTTCTGTTCAGTGATAAGACGTCAGCATGTTCAAGTGATTACCGGTTGTTAAACTTTATTTACAAAGTTGCACCTTTTGATATCAAGTTAGAGCAAGCAACAAATTTCAAAATCTCAGCAAACTAGAAGCAAATAAAAATATGTATTTCCAAAGGTAGATATTTTGAGAAGCACTTTTGATTCCAATCTTTATCCCCCTTCAGCCAGACTGGCCAGGGCACTCTCATGAGCCAGTAACCAACTTGGGCCAGTTCTTTGGGACAGGAGGCTTTGTTAGAAACCTTGTAAGGGGCAGAGAAGGCAGGACCAGACAAGGAGCCTTCCGTATACTGAGCACCCTTCTCACGTGCTGGGAAGGCACTTGATAGACATCAACTCCTCTAGTTTTCAGAGCCATCCTGAGAGGCAGGCAGTACTGTCTTCATTTTCCAGATGAAGAGGCTGAAGCTGAGAGAAGCAAATAACTTGTACAGAGTCATAAAGCTAGATAATAGCAGATCTGTGATTCAAATTCAGGGCTCTGATCCCCAAACCCATGCTTCTTCGGACCACAGGGCTGATGGCCAGCGCCCAGCCTGGGCTCTCCCTTGTAGCTTGTCATGGTCTTTGATGAATTTTGCAACCTCTGTGTGCCCTGGCGGTGGTGGCGTGTTGGCAGAGCCAGCATCCTGCTCTTCCTGTGACTGGAGATCCCTTCCAGGTCAGGGTTTTGCAACCCACATCCTCATACCTGGGACTTATCTTTGTAGAGCACAGTCTGATGAGGCTGAGATCCCCATTCAGTTCTCACAGGGATTTGCTCACTCGGAAAATATTTGAGTGTCCCTAAGTGCTGGGCATTATGAACTAGGTGGGCAAATACAGACTCAGCCCCTCTTCTCACAGAGCTTACCAGTGGAGGAGACAGGCATTAATCAAGGAACACTTGCGTGGTTATACAATTATAACTGGAAGGGACCTTGGAGGTCCTTGAGATCCACAGATGAAAGTGAGACCCAGAAATGCTAAGCAGTGTGCTTATAGCAAGTTAGGGGCAGCGCGAGGCCTAGAACTCAGCAGATTTCTAAGGCTGCCTTTTCCCTACTAGGTCGCCCTCCAGTCTCTTGCACACCCAGAAACTGCCCCCTAGCCACAGCCGGCCCTATGCACGTGTTGATCAACCAGCACACTATCCCCAGCCTAGGAAAAGCCAGACAGCACACTTTGCAATGATAATCAAACAGCATGGTGAACTGAACCCTTGAGGATGGCAGTTACCCAAGCCTTGTTTGCAGACGTATTTCAGAGCCCAAAGCAAGAACAGAGAGGCAAGGCTCCCGTGCTGTAAGAAGAGTGCTTGCAGGTGTTTCAGTGTTTTGGTCTGACCCGGTGTTTTCTCATCTCCCAAGTTCAGTAGTCACTCATGCACTCACTAATTCAACAAATATTTATTGAGTGCCCGCTAGGGACCGTGCACAGTTCTCAGAGCTGGGGACACAGCAGTGAAAAAGTAGAGTGCCCTCATGGAGTGAACATTAGGCCTGGGGGAAACACGATAAACGAATACGTAGGTAAATATCAGCATATCAGAAGGTGATAAATGCTACAGAGAAAAGTATATCAAGAAAGGGAAGTGGGGAGTGCTAGGGGAGGGGTGATGCATTTTTAGGTAAGGTGGTTGGGAAAAAGACATCCCTGAGAAAATTATGTTCTCGGTCATCATTGTACACACACACACACACACACACACACACACACACACACACACACACGACTGTGCAGTATGATTTGAAAAGTGCCCTAAGTCTTCCCCTACCTCCTTCAGAGAAATAAAGGTTTCTCAGTAGCATGTCCAAGAGCCCAATTCCTAGTTTTCCTTTTTTTTCCTTTGAGCTAAGTCAGTGGTTCTCAAACTTGAGTGTACACCAGAATCAGCTGGAGCACTTGTTAAAACACAGATTGCTGGACTCCACTCGCAGAGTTTGTGATTCAGTAGGTCTGGGGTGGATCCAAGAATCTGCATCCCCGGCTGCTGCTGCTGCTGCTGGTGGTCCAGGGACCTCCCTTAGAGAGCCACTAGGTTAAGTATTATAGCTGGAAGATCTCTGCTAAAATCCTGAGAAAGGATATATCTATCTATTCATTAGGATCCATGGACTTTATCAAAGTAGCTATTCCTGGAAGAGCAGGATCCTTAAGAAATGTGACTTTTTTTTTTTAAACTGGGGTAAGTTTCAGAAGCGACAGCCCAAGACCCCAAGCATTGAGGAGTTAGGACAAAGGACAGGTCATGAAAAGACGGTGACAATATTTCATTGCTTGTCTATCAATGCCTTGCATTTTCCTAGCATTTAATACTTTTACAAGCCCTTTCCTCACTACTCTCTTTTGGCAGTTAACCTGTTAGGTAGATATTTACAGATGTCATTATTACATTTTGTAGGTAAAATAATTGAGACCCAAAGAGGTTATGTGGCCTACATAGGGCATCAAGGATGAGAACCCCAGTTGCTTTACTCCTAGTCCAGTGTTCTTTTTCTACTCACACTCTTCATAACGTGAGCTGTAGCTTTCTCCTGGGGCATCTACCCCGGGGCATTAAAATCCAGGACATGAAGTTGCTCTTTGCCTTTGCTCTGTTCAAAATTCCACTTGCTGCAAGTAGATTATACATGTGGGTGATTAACTGTGACAAATACTAAGCCCTGCATGAGTTTGCTCTACCATAAACACATTTCTCTTCTACCAGGTATTGTACAGAGAAAATGCTAACTCATTTTAATATTAGCCCAAGCTAGAACTAATCATTATGAAAGCAGACCTGCTGGGGGAAAAGCAGACCTAATACTTTCCAAAGGCAAATAGAAATGGTATTTGATTACGTGTACCTTTGCTTCCATGCCATTAATCGAGATAATTGAAAGTTTCCTGTAACACTAAAGCACGTAGCGAAAGGAGAGTGGATTTTGTTAAATCTGATGACTGACGAATCACTTTCTCAGATATTTAAATATACCAAAAAGAAAAAAAATCATGGACATGAAACATAAAATCCTGTTTTCCAGTACTTGCCTTTCTGTTATTTTCTCCAGTCCTGTACTGATTCCTCATAGTGAGAGAGTAAGGTCCCTCACTGAATCTCACAGACAAGGAGGACCCGGGGGTTACAAGGAGCTGTTTCCCATCAGCTTCCATACATGTTTTTGACCATCGAAGAGCCCAAGGTTTTAGAAGTTTCATTTCTAAAACTGCCCTCATCTGTCTCTCAACCCATTGGTATTCTGACATTTTCCTCCTGTACTGCCGTTGGGTCCACTCATTTATTCAGTAAGTACTTAATAAGTACTTAGTGTGTACCAGACACTGTAAGAGCCACTCAACAGGCTATGAAAATGAGTTAGAAATAATCCTATCCTCAAAGAACATGGCATATATTAGAATCACTTTGTAAATTATAGAATAGTCAACACTGAAGTGTATTCTAGATGTAGGTCATAAACCCGTGTAAGCATCTCCCCATTTTAATTCTCTGTGTGCTCAAAGAAAGCTAATTAATGAACTATTTTCGCGTCAACATAAAACAGGCATCATTAGGAAAGAAAACTTACCTGGAGAGGAGAGTGGGATACGGAAGAAGCTCTACTCTGTAGCTCTGAGCACGCACCAAGATGTGCATTGGCAGCCCCCAAAGCATGGTAACAAGGGGGCGGTATAGGATCTAGCATCTGCTGTAGATATTCCACATGTGGACTCTAACAAATTGAATTTATGAGGATCATAAAACTTGGATGATAAGAAATTCCATATTGTTGAAAGATCTGGTATGAATGTGTTTTTGCTGAGCTTTAGACTCCAAAGTATGCTATAAAAATGACTGTTTCTTAAAAATATATAGTTCATGCCCACTGCAACACAAGGATTGAGCATATAAGAAAACAGGTTGGGTTGGAGGAGATGCGGTGGCATGCAGAGGATTCAGTTAGTTGCATCTGTATTAGAAAATCCATGAGAAGAGTTGCAGACCGTAATTCAGCCGCGTGTGTGTGTGTGCGTGTGCGTGGGTGTGTACCTATGTGTACACAAATAGACATGCACAGGAAAGGTGTTGAAGCCCAGTAAAAATGATTTTATGAGGATGTGAGCCCTTTAAATAAATTCCAAATTCATAATCCAAAAAGGAAGACAAGTTTAGAAAACCGCAAGTGCAGCCAGAAGACAAGGATAAGATTGTAGTTCTGGTGACCAAGTGGCTCAAGGAACACCGCTCACACACCTTCCTCCTACTTGTGTTGGGCCATCCGATGGTGCAGCAGCCCTCCCTCCCTCCACTCCTTAAAGGAGCTGCTCTGGCTCTGACTCCATTCTGCTTTAAGGTGTGCTTTGTTAATAGTCAAATCCCAAGACAGGGGTTCAGGGCAGATACACAGCTGGATCTCAGATCTGTCCCATGAACTCTATTTATGCTAGCTCTGCAAGCCCGTCCTGGCCCGGGAGGGAGTTTTCACAGCACAGGTGCTGTATCCAGCCTTACTAATAACCATCAGGGGTGCTAGTGGTGTGATCATATAGCCAGGCCTGCTGTGGGTGTGTCTGGTCACGGATAGCGGTAGCCACAGGGAAATATAACAGTGATGGGGGAGGGTGTCTCTATGTATCTGCCTTTGAGTTTCTGGGATGGTGGAATAAGGTGTGTTATTCTATTTGTAAGGATGTCCAGAGATTCTGTTGCCTGGCAATGGTGACCTTTTAATGGGCCTTACACCCAAGCATCATGTGAAGTTTTTAGATCTGGCTATGCTGAGTTCTGCTGGGTGGTTGCTATGGCATCAATCAGGGTAAAAGGATCCCAGGGTGCAAGTGGGGACTGAAACATAGTTGATGTAGAATCAGGTTAGATTTCACCGGTATGACACGCTCATTCTGAGAGTGACCCAGAAGTATGGCCCTCCAGGAGTTGCTCTGGCATCTCATAGATTCATGAGGACTTGCATGGGCATCTTGGCCCTGAGAGGAGCAAGTGTTTAAATTGATTTACATAGTTAAGTTCCTACAAGGCCGCCGGAAGTTAGCAATGGAAATAGGAGGCTTTGTACTTCCCAGATTCTTCCTTCATTCTCGTTCGCATTGAAGATGCTGACATATTGCTTTATTTGTTAGGACAGGCTACCAACAAACTTGTTGGAGAGCCATTGATATAGGGGCCTCAAAACCAGACCACTACAAATGATCTAAGTACTGTCTGTCCACCCTGCAAGGCAAGCTGCAAAGCAAGCTCAGAGATGGAATAGGTCATTAAAGGGGGAGGCCCTTGCAGGGTCTCATTGGTGGGTTGGTGTTGCAGGATATAAGTGATCACATTCCAGCTTAATGGCACAGCACAGGGTGGCTAGTAGGGCCAGACAGGTGCATAGCCTTCTAGGAGAGGCCATCAACCCAGCATTTCTAGCTTCTGAGAAATAAATGATTTAGAAATTAAAGTGAGAAGGTAGTTATCACAGTGAGTCTGATGGTGTTACAAAGATGATTGCTTAGACCATTGCCACATGCCAGTTTCCCACCAGACCTCAAATTTGGCTATAATAGTCAGAAATCTGGCTGTTTTCTCCTGGATTAAATGTCTTTTGAAAGAAGCATATGCAAGTAGGGGTGGTGGTTGGGATCCAGAAGGTTGAGGCTGGATAGCATCGATATTTACACTGGACACATTGGTCTCTTTGGCAAATGTTTGACATGGAGGAAGGCTGTCAAAGATTATGGCCAAAGTAATGCAACGATTTGGGTTCTGGAGGGTCCCCTTAACTATCAGAGACTATGAGAAAAGCTAATACATCCTCAGAGATCAATGAGAGGGTCATTTATCCAAAAAACAAGAGAATGAACATTATTAATAATTAGTGACCCTCAATAAATACTAGATATCCATCACATCATTTATTCACTCAGCAAATATTTATTGAATACCGACTATGTGCCAAGTGCTATCCTAGACAACAACAAACCAGACAAGAATTCCTGCCCCCATGGAGCTTACATTCTGACGGGAATACAGACAAATAAATAAGTAAAATCTATAAAGTACAGATGATGACACATGCTATAGAGGAAAAAATACAGCTTCAGAGGATGTAAGTAGTGCAGGGGATGAGGGAAGAAGTGAGGGGAGGATCTGAGTTCTGGTGACTGACCTAATCGGAGATGCAGAGATTAGTGAAATTAGGCCAGATGGTCTCAAGGCAGATCATGGTAATGTGGCTGTGAGTTTTGGAGGAGAGGGAGGGTTGAGGGTTCTGTGAGGAGCACACACAGGTCTTAGAAATTTCTCTTCATTACTCCCCAGAAAAGCATGAAGACTTGGGGAGGAGTGGTCTTACCTAGGGAACAGGTAGGGGCTCTCAGGTGAGATGGCCTCTCCCCCAGCCTTCATGCCTCCTCTGGAGCCAAGAGGGTGCCCAGGAATGTGCCCCAGAAGTCAAGTGGGCCCCAGACTACTCCCCCAGCCTCCACCAGGGGTCCAAGTGAGCCTTTCTGATATGGTATTAGCCTAGGTTAGAGGAATCTGGATTCCATCCAGTCTGACGGGGACTTCACCTGTGGTGTGACCAGACATCCCTCAAAGTTCACATGATGAGATTCTTGAAAATAAATACAGGTATGGTCCAAGTACAAAATGAGTCCAGGAACCAAGAGTTCATGGAATAACTGTTCATAAATCTCTAGAAGCTCAGAGAGGCTTTGCAGATTCTGAGAAATATGGTACAGTATTTGTTTTGTCTTTCATAGGCTTAAAATATGAATTCCCTTTGGTTACCTCACCTGATTCCCAGCAGACTGCAGGGTCGCTCAAGTCTAGCTTGATAAAGGTTCAGCAACAGGAAGAATAGTTCCCAATCATGCCTGTTTGGGACAAATCCCAGTCACCAGTACAAAGGCAGAAGGAATTCCAGTTCTCTTTATCAAAAAACAGCATGGGGCCCTGGGAGACCCTGTGAAGAGGCACAGGGATTCAAACTAGAGGCTTAAGATATTAACTCTCATAGAATCTGTTCCTTGGGCCCAAGTAACAGATATGTTCAACCTAGACCTGAGTCCCTGGCAGCAGGAAGATGGCTTAGTCACAGTTGTGAGGTAAATGTGGCTTCCTCTCCCCAAACCCCACCTTGGACTCATAGAACTTAGGCAGCAGACTGGGGAGTTAAGGAGAAGCTGGCTTTCTCCTCCCAGCTGCATCAGTTTGCCCTCAAGAGACAGGTTTTTGGTTAAAGCCAAATGAAAGGGGAGCTCAGGGTACTAGCATGCATACATATACACATGTACACACACACACACACACACACACACACACACACACACACACCCTCCTATTCATTGTGTAATACCTTCCCATCTAATGCAAAGCCTTATTTCTAGAGAGGTACATTGTAAAAGTAAGTCCAGAGAGTTGTCTTCCTTAGCTATATAGAAAAATTAGTCTCAAATGGCATTGGTTAGCCCTTCTAGAAAAGGGCGGCATGGAATAAGTTCATTGCAGCTCAGGTTTCAGTCCAGGAGCCAACCGATGCATGACAAACAAAATGACGTTCTCCACGTGGCTGTGAGAAATCAGATGTGACATCTGGTTATTTCCTATTTTCTTGGATCAACACGTGTGCTCAGGAGGGGGCTTCTGACCATACCTGGTATGAGTCAACCATCTTTTGGCCTATCCTGATAAAAGTTTAATTTTGAACTAAAACTAAAACTACAGGATGCAAAAACATTAAAACTTACATGTCGATGTAGATCATTAGCTAGATAAAGAACCAGTATAGTTTTATAGGATCCATGTCAAATCATACTAGTAATTGCATTTGTCATTGCTACAGAATAAGTTCCATGAGGGCAGGGATTCTTGTCTGCTTTTTTCACTGCTGTATCCCCACTGCCTATACTAGTGCCAAACATATAGTAGGTACCATGAGTACAATTGCATAGTATATAGAACAAGTGCAATTTTTTAGTGTGCAGAAATACAGTCCATTTTTAATGCAACCAGACTGGTAGGCAAATACTCCGTTGTACCACTGGGGGGTAGGAAGAAGTTCCGCAGAATAATGTCATACTTGCAAAAACAAGAAACATGCTGCTTGAGTTAAGGATAATGCAAGAGTAGAAGACAAGTTTGTGTGTCATATGATAAGCAAAGCTAAAATCTGAGATCGAGGGCCAGGACTGATAAACAAGGAAAGCAATTGAAAAGTTAGCAAAGAATCTCCAAGGCCATAATCAAAGGAGCAAGCAGAAGCCCAGGTGCACAGCCAGGTGTGGGAAACTACCATGTGGTTTGAACACTGACAATTCAAAGGATTCTGATAAATGCCGACCCTTCTCTCAACAGAGTTTATACCCACCCATGAGTTTTTAAATGTATCACTTGACTTTTGGGGCTCTGTAGATAATTTCTAATTAAGAATGGCAAATGGGAAGATTGAAAAAGGAAAAGCGCCAAGGGCTAGGAGCAATAAAGAGAATAAACCCAACAGCTCACATGTCTAAAAAAAATGAAAAATTGTTATGAAAAATCAAATTTGAAAAATGTCTCTCATTTGGTTTGCTTCACTGAGTCGGTCGCCAATGAGGAGGACTACAGTTCCAAAGACATTGTTGATTGCAAATGCACTTCTCCTCACTGCCCTGCCCCACCACCATGCTCTTGATTCTCAATAAACATTCCTAAAGCTCTGGGAAATGAAATTGTGAGAACTGATGCATCTGTTGTGAGTCAGCCCAAGAGATGGTCAACAATGAAATCTGATGCCAATTCCCTGATGGCAAATGAAGCTGGGCTTCAGCTTGATTTTACTGAGCTTTAGAACTGTTCCCAAAATACACAAAAGGAAAATAAAATATGGTCCTTAACTACAAGAATTGTATAGTCCAAATGGGAGAGAAAAAATATACTCAAAAAACAAAATTCACACTATGTATGTTGCATAATTATTGCTTTAGCCTAAGAGATTCCAAAAGCTACAATTATCTCTCCTCCCTCTCTTTCTCTATCCAACACTAAGGATGAGTCATAGCATGTAATGGCTGTAGTCTTCTGGTTGTTTAAAAAAATAATAATAAAAATAATAATAATCATGGTAGTAGTAGTAACAATGACAATAATGAAATCTAGTATGTCTTCCCAAATTGCATTTAATTTGTATATGTCTCTATTTGTCTTAGAATGGCCCCTTTACATCTGTGTCCCTTTCTTAACTTTATCTTTTCTACCACTCTCTCAATGTTCCTGTACTCCTACCACTATCTATTCCTAAGACAATATCTTCTCTATTCAGAGAAGAGAATGAAAGCAGATGTCTTTGTCAGGACAAGCTAGGTTATGCTGTGGTAACAAACAACTCTGAAAATACTGTGGCTTAGAACGACAAAGATTTATTTCTTGCTAACACTACATATTCATAATGGGTTGGCTCTATTCATCGTAGGGAATCAGGGAGCCTAGCTGATGGATCAGCTTCTAAAGTTGCCAATTACTGTCCCAGACAGAAATAGAATTCTAAAGGACCTTAACCCAAAATTAAATGATCCAGCCTGGAAATGACTCAACTTCAATGGCCAGGAGTAGTCATATGGCTCTACAAAACCAACAGGGGCCGGCAAACCGATCAAGTTATTTGTCCAGAAGGCAAAGAACTAAAAATATTTGGTGAAATCAGAACGACTACATTAGCAGTAACATCAAGTCATAGTTGCAAATAATGTACGTTTTGACTCTAACCCATTTCAAATATTGGTCTACTCAACAGGTGTGTGTGTGTGTGTGCGTGTGTGTGAATTTCAAACATATACATTGAAATAATGTTATTCATGTTTAAGTCATTGTTTGCTTTCCGTTACTCCCACTGCCTAATTTTCACTAGGCTCCATCCCTGACTATTAGGCCCTATGTATATGGGGTCAGTGCATCAATGACCCATCAGAATATAAAGATTAGAAGGCTTCTTGTTCCTTGTGAAACTTTTTCTAGACTTCAGGAATCAGTTTTTGAGGATACAATGTCCTGATGAGTCTAGAGGGACATGAGCTTTTTCATATCTTAGGGCTTAATTTATTACATTATTTATATGCTAACTTGTAGAGTTCTCTATTGGTATCTGGCATCAGACTCTACACAGAAAGTGTTACACAGTAGGGATATGAACTTATTGAATCCCTTGTGGCAGAGTCACTGACTAATGTTTGAAAGGATGTTTTATGTAAGTGCAAGAACATGACACATGTGCCACATTGCTCCTATTATAAGTAGTGCTATAAGATTACATGACCTTGTTCTAGAAATCACGTGGTTACTCCATCGTTAAGCAGCTAATGGTTTCACTGGGAAGCCAGGGCAAGCTATACTATAAACCACATTCAAATTGTCTGTAAACACAGGGTATTGGATACAAGCAGACCAGGGCAAGAAAATATAGCACTGCAATGGGAAGGAAGGAACCCTGGGTTGGAGTCAGGAGAGTTGGTTTTGCTCCTCATTCTGCTACTGACCAGCTGTATGAGCTTTGAAAAACGTTTTAGCCAAATCATCTATCTTCTCAAAACCTCAGCTACCTCATCTGTAAAATTGAAAAGTAATAGGAACTTATCTCTAAATTTCATTCATACTTAAACATTCTGTTTTTCTATAACTGGCTTAATTGTAACCTGGAAATCTATGACTTTTACTGAGAAAAATCAACAAGCATCCATCCTAAATAGTGTAGAATTGGGAAAATGATATTTATATATAAGGGATAACCTAATTTTATATGTAATTATTATCTGTATTGATAAAAGAGATGTAGTACTAAAACAGTAGTTTTTAATGTTTAGCTTTGAAATATAGGCAGAGTTTGTGAGAAATGAACATATATACTCTACTTTCTTATTTATTTATTTATTTTAAAAAATATATTGAACCTCTACCATATAATCAGCTGGGTTAAATGAGCAGAGAAGGGCAAGGGAATTGAGAACATTAGCAAGAGCATTACTGAAATAATGGATCATGGAATACAAGCTGCATAGGAAGGAAAGTGATGAAAGGAGAGTATCAACAGATTGGGAGACAGTAGAGGGCACCATGAACTAGAGGTCCCAATGGGGTTAAAGAAAGGTCATAGTAAGTGTAATTAAATAAAGTAGAATAAGTTGTGGTCAGGAAGCAAGATGTGAGACTTTTCCTTCTGACCAAGATAGAGAAGCAAGGACCAGATATACCTGCCTGAAACTACCAAAAACCACACAAAATATAAGAAACAATTTTCAAGACACTGGACATCAAACAACAAAGGACAGTGTGATCCCCGAGAGACAAGAAACAAAGTGAGCCCTATGAATACCCAAGCTTACTGCCCTGAAATTCTCAGGACATCAGGTTGAGAACTCAGAAGGATCTTACCTTAGTGGTGAGAAATAATAAGCCCTAGAAGAACTAGGCTCTGGTTCTGCCTAATACGTCTTAAAAGGATCAGACTTTCAAAGTAACTTAACTGCATGCCAGGAGAAAGCTCAAGAGTAGTTATAGGAATATATAAAATTTGAGCAGCCAATAAGGTGTAATTCACAATGTCTGCTATCCAATCAAAAATTACTAGGCATGCAAAGAAGCAGGAAAATATGACCCATAAAGAGGGAGAAAATCTATTGAAACTTACCAAGAATTGACACACATGTTAGAATTAGCAGCCATGGACATAAAAACAGTTATTATTAAGTGTTCCATACATTCAAAAAATTAAGGAGAGACATGGAAGACATAAAGAAAAAAAAAACATGTTGAACTTCTAGAGGTGAAAACTACAATGTGTGAGGTGAAAAATACCTGGATAGGATTAACAGTAGATTAGACACTGCAGGAGAAAACATAAGTGTACTTGAAAGCATAGTAATAGAAACTATGCAAAATGAAACACACAGAGGAAAAAACATTTTTTTTAAACGAACAAAGTATCAGTGAGCTGTGGAACAATTTCAGGCATCCTAATATTCATGTAATTGGAGTTCCCAAACGGGAAAGGGGGACATAAAAATATTTAAAACAATAATGGCTGAAAAATTTTCCAACTTGATAAAGCCTATAAACATATAGATCCAAGAATCCAAGCACAAGAACTAAGAAGAAAACTACACCAAGGTATATCATAATTGCATTGCTCAAAACCAGTGATAAAATAGAAAATCCTAAAAGCAGTCAGAGAAAAACATACATGCTATATACAGAGGAACAAAGATAAGAATGACAGCATATTTCTCATTGAAATCAAGGCAAGCAAAAAGACAGTGGTGCCTCAGAGTGGAGTAATGAAAATAAAAAGAAAACTGTCAGCCTAGAATTCTATACCCAGTGAAAATCTCCCTCAAAAATGAAGGCAAAATAAAGATTTTTTTTTCTGACATAAAAAAGTTGAAAAAAATTCTTCACCAGCAGATCCACACTGCAAGAAATGTTAAATGAAATCCCTTAGGTAGAAGAAAATGATATCACAGGGAAATATGGATCTGCACAAAGAAATGAAAAGCACCATGGGGCTTCCCTGGTGGCGCAGTGGTTGGGGGTCCACCTGCCGATGCAGGGGACACGGGTTCGTGCCCCGGTCCAGGAGGATCCCACATGCTGCGGAGTGGCTGGGCCTGTGAGCCATGGCCGCTGAGCCTGCGCGTCCGGAGCCTGTGCTCCGCAACGGGAGAGGCCACAACAGTGAGAGGCCCGTGTACCGCTAAAAAAACAAACAAACAAACAAACAAAAAGAAATGAAAAGCACCAGAAATGGCAAATGCATGGGTAATATACAGGATTTACAGATAAAGAGCAGTATGAGAGAGCCTTTAAACAAGGATGTTTAAAATCCTCCAAGAGGTAAAGGAGAAATACTATATATAAAACAGAAACAGTGACTGTAAAACAAGAATGCATACTGATGAAGAGAGTATTACTGATTTAGAAAACAGAAGTGAAGAATCTCCTAGAGTACAACCAGAGGGATAAAAGAGATGGGATAAAGAATAATTTTAATAAGAATTCTGGGATAGAGTGGGAAGGATAGCAAAAAGACATTTTTCAAATAGATAACAGAATTTTCCAGAAACTAGGAAATGTAGAAACATTGTAGTGAAACTAGAGAACATCAAGAAAAAGAAAAAAAAATCTTAAAGTCAAGAGAGAAAGAAGTGGTTACCTAAAAAGGAATAACAAACAGCTTGATGATAGGCTTTTCACCCACCATGACAGAGACTAAAAGGGAATGAGTAAGAGCATCAATGTTCTAATGGAAAATCTTTGTAACCAAGAATTCTAGGCCCAGCAAAATTATAATTTAAGAATAAGGGTGAAATAAGTGTATTTTCAACATACAAGAACTTCGACATTTTACTACGCATAAATCCTCACTGTTTTGCAAAAAGAAAAATGAACCAGGAGGGAGGAATTAGATGCAAAAAGATATTGTACGTAAAAGGAACACTAAAATACTGTGGTAAATATAATTTAATGTTGAGCACAAATAACATGAATAATAACCATTTGAAACAAAATGGAATATTCTGAGGGAGGGTAAAGCAAGCTCAGATCCTTGTCTGACTTAAGAACAGGATAGAAGTAGGAATTAACTTAGACTTTGTTAGAAAAATATACTTTTTTTTTTTCTGGCCACACCACGTGGCATGCAGGATCTTAGTTCCCTGACCAGGGATCAGGTCTGTGCCCCCTGCAGTGGAAGCATAGAGTCTTAACCACTGGACCACCAGGGAAGTCCCAGAAAAATATACTTTTTTAAGGGTAATGTAAGGATAGCCACTGGGAGAAAAGAAATAGAATATATAATTTAAATACTGGTAGAGAAAAGTAAGGAGAATAAAGCAATTTTAATCAATTTGAGAGAGAAAAGGTAAAAAAAGAAACAGAGAAAATTCATGGCAAATTGAAAATATAAACAAAAAGAAGCCTAAGTATATCATTAATCACAATCAATGCAAATGAATTTAATACATTAATTAAAATACAAATACTTTCCATTTGGCCCTATTAATCAAAATTCAGGTATACACTGTGTAAGAGAGATGCAAGTCTAAAGCAATGATACAGAAAATAAAGGAATGGAAAAAGGTACACCAAATATTAACCAATAGAAAGCTGGTATAGAAATTTTATTGTCAGATAAGATGTAATCATTTAATTTCTCTTGTTCTTTAAATTCTTATTATGTGTGGTATGTTTATTACTCCACCAAAGCTAATACAGAAATTACTTCCTGGAATTGGGGTACTGCCAGACCAAAATTTTTTTTAAAGAAAGAAAAGAACAACAGAAAAGGAAAATATGTCATATTGGCTTTGGAAGGGGGCTGAAGTTAGAGGAGAGTGTTACTGGAAGCTGGGAAAATGGAGATCTACATTGTGCAATGGTGGAACATTTGGAAAGCCGTCATTCACAATAATTTGGAAGGCAGCTCATATATTTAATGAATTAGTAGATGAAGATGAAGAGTCCAGGAATTTTTTTAAAGGAAATAATTGAATTGCTTAAACAAAAGCAATAACAATGGTGTGTGTGACTTGTAATGTGTGTAAATGTAAACTATATGTCCATAATAGCATAAAGGCCAGGAAGGGGAAAATGGAATGACTATTGTAAGGTTCTCATGTGATCAAGAAGTGGTATACTATCACTTGAAAGCAGACTGTGATAAGTTAAAAATGGTATACCAGAATCCTAACACAACCACCAAAGTAACAGAACAAAGAGTTATAGCCAATAAGCTGTCTCAGTCTGCTTGGGCTACCATAAGAAATACTACAGTCTGGGTGGCATAAACAACACATTGATTTTCTCACAGTTCTGGAGGCTGGAGTCCATGATCAAGGTGCTGGCAAATTCGGTTTCCAGTGAGGACTGTCTTCCTCGTTTGTAGATGCTGCCTTCTCCCTGTGTCCTCAAAGGGCCTTTCCCCTATGCTCATATGAAGAGAGGTCTGTTGTCCCTTCTAGTTCTGATAAGGACCCTTGTTCTACTGGCTTAGAGACCCACCCTTATGACCTCATTTAACCCTGATTACCTCCATCAAGCTTTATCTTCAAATACAGTCACATTGGGGGTTGGGGCTTCAGCATGAATTTGGGAGGTACACAATTCAGTCTATGACATAAGCCAACAAAGGAGATTTAATGGAATCATAAAACATTCTCAGGTTATCCAAAAGAAGGCAGAAAAGGAGGGGAAAGGGAACAAGGAACAGAAAAGAAAAATAGAAAACTAATAGAAAGAAAATAGACTCAAACCTAATCATATTCGTAATCACAGTAAATTTTAATGGTTTAAACCATTTAAAGACAGAGATTGTCAGATTGGATTTAAAAAACAAGACCGAAATAAAAAAAACAAGAAATGTACTGTAAATATACAAATAGGTTTTTTAAAAAAGATTTATCATCCTAACAATATTCTAAAAAAAAAATATATATATATAGAGAGAGAGAGAGAATGGCTACATTACTGCCAGCCAAAGTAGATTTCAGAGCAAAGAATATTACAAGGATAAAGATGGATTTTCATAATGACAATCAAGAAGACCTGACAGACAACCCTAAACTTTTATGTGTATAATAACAGAACTTCAAAATACATGAAGCAAAAACTGATAAAACTGCAAGGAAAATATAGACAAATCAACAATTACAATTGGAAATTTTAATATTCCTCTTTCAGTAATTGATAGGATAAATAGAAAATCAGTAGGGATGTAGAAGACTTGGAAAACAATCAACCAGCTTGATTTAATTGACATTTATAGAACACTTCACCCAATAATAGAATACATATCCTTTTCAAGTGCTCACAGATTATTTACCAAGAGATCATATTGTGGGCCATAAAATAAGTTTCAATACATTTAAAGGAATTCAAGTCATATAAAGTATGTTCCTGGACCACAGTGGAATTAAATTAGAAATAAATAGAAAGACCTTTGGAAATTTTCCAGGTATTTGGGAACTAAACAACACACTGCTGAATAACGCACAGGTCAAAGTGGAAAGCAAAAGGAAAATTAGTTGAATGAACATAAAAATACAACATATCAAAATTTGTAGAATGCCCTTAAAGAAAGGAAGATGTCTACCTTAGTGATATGGGAGTCAGAGCAGTCGACAGTGGTGACCATGGCCTGACCTTGGGAGGGGTGGCTGAAGTGGAGTGAAGGAGGGGCTCAATGGATAGAACCAAGGCCAGGGTGCTGGAGGGGCTGCCCGCAGGGAGAGAAGTCACTCAAGATGATGACAGAACTTAGGGTATAAAGGGGAATCATCAGCCTGGAACCAAAGTCACCAACGAAGGAAGGGCTTCTAGTCCCAACTTTGTTATCTTTGCAAATCGCTTCATCTCTCTGAGCCTCTGTTTGCTTATGTGTAAATAAGGGAGTTATGAATTCCCCCTCTCTATATAGCTTTTGATAGTCTCTGTGTATTTTAAATGTTTTAATGTATATACATTTTACCTAAGCCTCTCCAGGTGCTTTTTGGGAAATAGCAAAACATTAAATGAACATGTCCACACATAATCACTAAGGCCCGTTCAAACCCTAGCATTCTGTAATTTATGCCCGAAAGCCATATCATCTCCTAAATGGCACTCACAGCCAAGCCGCAGTAGGGAAGGTATCCTCCAGTCACTGTGGACAGTCCAGAGAGGACGAACTTGTTCAGAGTAAATGAGGGAAAGGAAAGGATTTTTCATGCCTCCGGAATGGCCCAAGCTAAGGTTCAGATGCAGGAGGAGCAGAGCCCGAAGAAATAAATGGTGAAATGGCTCCCATGGTTGGAAGTTGTAGGAGTGAACACTGGGGCAGGTCAGATGAAATCAGGCTGGGAGGGGTGTTGAGGCTTACAACCATGCAGGAGAGTCTCTGAGGACAGAGACATTCACAGGAGAGGCTATTTCCAGGACGGCATTCACAGGGGTAGGCAGGGGATCATAGGCTGCAGGGCTATACTTTATCACGGAACAACACAGAATAACCAGAACTTGCTGGCAAAGACGAAGGTATGCAAATACATGCAAGTGACATTGGGTCCAAGACTTTACTGCTGGTTACGTGAACTTCAGAGGACAGGAATCTTCTAGAAGTTTTGGGTTTGGGGAAACATGAAAAGAAGTGGTTTCATTCAATATGAAGAAAAGCTAGTAAAGCAGAAGACTGGTAGAAGTACTGGACTGCCTTTTTTGGGTTAAAACTGAGTTGGTTGATATTCGTCACTCTTTAATAGGTTTAGAAATTCCAGACGAGTCCTATAGAGGCTAATTATCCCATCATTGGCACCTTCCCTGCAATTTTTGTAGCTCCTGGCAGGGGACTATTTGGGGTCTTTTAAGTTGAAAAGCATCAAAAAGAGTCTTCCCAGGAATTTTAATTTAAAAAAAAAATCAGTACATGATTGTACAGTCAGTTAGGCAGGTAGAGGGATATTTCACATGAAGAAGATTTTTTAACACTATAGACTTGTAAATACTCTTGTAAATTTTAAACTTGTGAACACTAAAATATATAAAAGGAAGCAAATTTGAAAAGAATGTGTTTTCTGTACAGATATTCTCACAAAACCTCAATCATCAGTCACTCTAGGTTGCCCTGTATTCACTTCTTACACTGACTTACAGCTTGTTTTTCATGTTTTCTTTAAGGCAGAGATTCTTGGGGCTCTGCCTGTACCAGCAGTTCTTGAGTTTTCCAAGAATGCTGCAGCGTGGCCTGTGTGAAAACTTGCCCCTCCAGTCTGTTGCAGTCTGTTCTGGTCTCTCGGGTTTCAGAGCAGCTGTGTTGCAGGCATTGCTGTCAGCTGAGCTTTCCTAATTAGTCCTATGGCATTCCCCTCTCTCTCTGTCTTCTTTTTTTTTTTTTTTTTAACATCTTTATTGGGGTATAATTGCTTTACACTGGTGTGTTAGTTTCTGCTTTATAACAAAGTGAATCAGTTATACATATACATATGTTCCCATATCTCTTCCCTCTTGCGTCTCTCTGTCTTCTTTTGTCAAAGAGATAAGGGTTCTTTGATCCAAGCTACTTTTGAATTTACTTTTCTCTCCTGATCAGAATAGAAAAACATAGAGATTAAAAAAAATTTCCAAACTTCCCCTTCCTACCTTCATAAGATCCTATCATCTATATTGGTTAGGATTAGAAGGTTTAACTACATATAAAAGCTCCTAATGACTGGCTTAAATAAGGTAGAAGTTTATTTTTCTCTCACATAACAGACATCTAAACGTAAGCAGTCTAGGACTGCCGGAGAAGCCACAAACTCATCAGGTACCCAGTCTCCTTCTAGCTTATTCCTCCACCATTTGTAGGGTTTGGTCTAATTCATACTCCAAGATGGCAAATATTCCAAGGAGGAGTTTGGGCAAAAGTGAAGAAGAGTCACCCCTCTCACGTTAAAGAGACTAGATGCAGCTAACACTCAGGCTTACATCTCATTGGCCAAAGCTTGACAATAAGGCTACTTTAGCTGCCAGGGAACCCAGGGAATGTAGTCTTTTACTGGGCAGCAATGTACACCCTCCTCCTCCAAAAAATAAGTCTTAGTATATTACTAAGAAATAAGGGCGGATCATCAAAAAATCTAGAAACAATAAATGCTGGAGAGGGTGTGGAGAAAAGGGGACACTCTTGCACTGCTGGTGGGAATGTGAATTGGTTCAGCCACTATGGAGAACAGTATGGAGGTTCCTTAAAAAACTACAAATAGAATTACCATATGACCCAGCAATCCCACTATTGGGCATATACCCTGAGAAAACCAAAATTCAAAAAGAGTCATGTACCAAAATGTTCATTGCAGCTCTATTTACAATAGCCCGGAGATGGAAACAACCTAAGCGCCCATCATCGGATGAATGGATAAAGAAGATGTGGCACATATACACAATGGAATATTACTCAGCCTTAAAAAGAAATGAAATTGAGCTATTTGTAATGAGATGGATAGACCTAGAGTCTGTCATACAGAGTGAAGTAAGTCAGAAAGAAAAAGACAAATACCGTATGCTAACACATATATATGGAATTTAAGGGAAAAAAATGTCATGAAGAACCTAGGGGTAAGATGGGAATAAAGACGCAGACCTACTGGAGAACGGACTTGAGGATATGGGGAGGGGGAAGGGTGAGTTTTGACAGGGCGAGAGAGAGTCATGGACATATACACACTAACAAACGTAGTAAGGTAGATAGCTGGGGGGAAGCAGCCGCAAGGCACAGGGATATTAGCTCGGTGCTTTGTGACAGCCTGGAGGGGTGGGATGGGGAGAGTGGGAGGGAGGGAGACACAAGAGGGAAGACATATGGGAACATATGTATATGTATAGCTGATTCACTTTGTTATAAAGCAGAAACTAACACACCATTGTAAAGCAATTATACCCCAATAAAGATGTTTAAAAAAAATTTTTTTTAAATAAATAAATAAATACACTTAAAAAAAAAAAAAAAAGGTGAACCCTAATGTAAACTGTGGACTTTGGGTAATAATGATATATCAAGGTAGATTCATGAATTTACAAATGTGCCCCTCTGGGGCAGGATGTTGCTAATGGGGGAGGCGCTGTGCATGTGTGGGGACGGGGGTTTAGGGGAACTCTCTGTACTTTCTGTTCAATTTTCCTGTGAACCTAAACTTGCTGTAAAAATAAAGTTTATTAATTTAAAAAATTAAAAAAAAAAAAAGAAATAAGGGCGGAATGGACTTTGGGAGCACCTAGAAGTCTTTTTGCCATGCTATCTCTTATTATCAGAAAAATGACAAGTGGCAATCTAGTGTACATCTCTCTAATTCCCACCTCCACATTTTGTGCTTATTTTCTACAGAAGAATAGTACTGTATAGCAGAAGTATCCTTGAGACTCACAACTTCTAAGTCCTTCCATGTCTCATAAAGGATAGTTGTATCTTCCCCCTTAACATTTAAAACGTATTTTGAAACAGATTAATTTTTAAAGAATTATGAGGAATTTCCTCAAAATTGTTGATGGCCCAATGCAAATTCCAAAATTATAAGCCAATAAAAGGCATTTAAAATAAAATATATACCCGCCCTATTTCCAAAAAGACTTGAGAAAGTTTAATGAAAACACTAAAAAAGATGTGAAATTTTAAAATTTAACATGAGAGAGTTCATATGAGGGAAACAAAAATGTAGAAGTTTCAAAAATGTGACGAAGCAGAGCACAGCTCTTTCCATCCAGTTCAGCAGATTTAAATCAACAATAATCGGAAATCCTTTCTGTATAAGAAAAAATTTGAAACCACCAAGGCTCCACTGTTACGGCATTTCCAATCCAATGAAAGACACAGGAATGCAGACAAATAGCCAAGGCAAAGATGTGCCTGCTATGATAGAGGTACAAATAGCATTCTGCTAGAGAGTGAGGGAAGAGATTATTTGGAGCTGCTGATGGTGATGACCTGGGTGGGAGCTGCTTGTGGAGGGGTTCGGGGATGAGGCTGCCTTTGAGCTGGGAAGGTGGGAAAGCACTTCCAGAAGATGAGAGGGGGAGGGGAAGGTAGAACCAATTCCAAACTGAGGAAACCTCATAAGTAAAAGCGAGGGAAATGGGAAAATATTGGGTATGTTTGGGAATCCGCAAGTACAGCTGTGACTTGGAGCCCAGGGTCAGTCTTGGTAGCAGATGAGTTGGAAAGATTGAGGGGTTGGATCTGAGAGGCCTTAAATTGCACGCTCATGGATTTAGGCTGGTTCTCTAGGCAGGAGAGGAATAGGAAAAGAAGGAAGTTGAGCATATCCTTGTTTTAGGACCACTGTTCTCTCAGAAAGTAGTGAGCAAGACTCTCTACTGTTGATGCGAAGTTTGTTTGCTTAAAAAGAATGTAAAGGGTTTAAAAGAGGATAATATGAGAAGGAATCGAAAAAGGAATGAACAAGGGGCTGTGAGCAATTTCAGAGTCCCCATGGAGGTGCTGGGAGTGAATTTGTCTTCAGATTTTGACAGCAAGAGCAAAAAGGCAAACGTGTTATGTTAAGTAACATTTTGGTTATTGACAAGTATCAGTACAAATACACTGTGGCGGGTTTTTCTTAAACTGTATGGATTGACATTTCAAGATGTGCCTTCTCTCAACACTGCCTTCTTTCAACGCAGTGGCATGATTGTGAGGGCCCTTGATGTAGGAGCCAAGGAAAATGACATTGAATTGCTGGAGTGTATGTGTGTGTGTGACAGAGAGCTAGACAGAGACAGGAGTGGTATTTGTTACTCTTGGTTAAGTCAGTAAGGGTAGTAGTTTGTGGTCAGAGGAATAAGGTATGTTGCAGAGTGGCTGGCTGAATTTGGAATATGTTCTTAAAGCAATGCTGGATATTCTGGGGCATGGTGACACTCAAAGAAGAGCAGAGAATTTTCCATAAAAGAACTCATAGCAAGAGCAATTTAAATGGGAATTAAGCGATGTTATCTCTGGAGTGGGAGGGAGACAGACTTTTCCCTCAGTTTTTTCAGAAGGGCTCTGTAAAGACAAAATGTCAAAGATAAATATGGAGATGTAAGCTGAGCAAATGTCAGGGCCCCAAAAGGCCAAGAGCTCAGAGTGGCTGGAGCAGCTCACCAGCCGCCCTTACAGTCTGAGTCCTCAGCACCTCCACCCCGAGATTCAGTGAAGGGCAAGCTGTGAATCAGAGCGCGAAGTTAGAGCTCAGAAATGCTTTTCTGTCTTTCATGGACCCAGTACTCTCATTTAGAGATGACTAAACAGGCCCAGGAAGATCCAGTGACTTGCCCAAGATCACCATCCACTTAGGGGCAGAACCAGATGGCTGCCCAGACTCTTGTCTCTTGGCCCGGTGCTCCCACACCATCTCCACTGTGCTGTCACACAGTGTCCTGAGGGCCAGCAGAGTCCACCCTGAGGGTGGGTGCAGGCCCTGGAGGCTGGGGGCGTGTCACTCCTAGAAAAAGAGGTAGCGTCAGAAGGGGATTTCAGGAAATATCCTCAGATGGTCTTAGAGGGTTTTAGGAAAGAATCTACTTACCACCATGTTTCAGGGATATTAAAATGCAGCACAGGGCTTCCCTGGTGGCGCAGTGGTTGAGAGTCCGCCTGCCAATGCAGGGGACACGGGTTCGTGCCCTGGTCCGGGAAGATCCCACATGCTGCGCAGCAGCTGGGCCCTTGAGCCATGGCCGCTGAGCCTGCGCGTCCGGAGCCTGTGCTCCGCAGCGGGGGAGGCCACAACAGTGAGAGGCCCGCGTACCGCAAAAAAAAAAAAAAAAAAAAAAAATGCAGTACAAACTACTCTCCTGTATTTAGGCTTTCTGTGCCTTTTGGGGACTGATAGATCTTCTTTCTAAAATGCATTGATCCTCTGAGGGAAATAGCCTTCAGTCAAACCTCCAAATCCTCTCCCAATTGAGAGGTGAAAGACTGGAAGTTTTAAAACCTTGAACATTGTTCCATTAAATGCTGAGCATGACCATAGTTATATGAACCCCTTTCCCACCAGCTCCCCATCCATCTGACTGAGGCCCAGGACCAGCTGCAGCCCTGCACACCCCACCCCCCAGCAGCATGCTTTAGGGCTTAGTGCAAAGCAAAACTGGAGGGGAAGTAAATACTCTGCCCAGGGGGCTAGTGAAGTGCTGGATAAAGAAGGAGGTGTGACCACTGGTGTTTTATAAGAAAACTGAAAGAAAGAAGCTAGATAAGCCTTAAGTTTTCCAGGTTCTTTTTAAAGGAGGTAAGGGAGGAAAAAGGGCAGGAGGTCAAAGATGTGTAGATTTCTATAGATTTGACCTTAAATTATTTTAAATGCAAGTGAGATAAGAAATGAACCATCCAAAGAAGTCTCTGTCTTTTGGGGAGTTTTTTTTCATTTATTTTTGGCTGCATTGGGTCTTCATTACTGTGCGCGGGCTTCCTCTAGTTGCGGCGAGTGAGGGCTACTCTTCATTGCGGTGCGCAGGCTTCTCATTGTGGTGGCTTCTCTTGTTGCAGAGCACGGGCTCTAGGCGCGCGGGCTTCAGTAGTTGTGGCTTGAGGGCTCTAGAGCACAGGCTCAGTAGTTGTGGCGCACGGGCTTAGTTGCTCCACGGCATGTGGGATCTTCCTGGACCAGGGCTTGAACCCGTGTCCCCTGCATTGGCAGGTGGATTCTTAACCATTGCACCACCAGGGAAGTCCCCAAAGAAGTCTCTTTTATTTTCAGTCACCCATTCAAGTCCTCCTAGAAGAACAGGATAGGCCACCATGGGCCCAGGTCTATCCATATAGTTTATGGAACAATTCTGATTTTAAAGAGACATGGTCTGTGGCCAGACCGTGTGTCCTGGTTTTTTTGTTTGTTTGGAGTTTATAGATATGCTACGGTAATATGGTTACCACATGTGTACAGTGAGCAGCTAACTGTGCACAAGTGGGTGAGAATCTTTGAACTACACTAACACAGTTTTAGAGCTGGAATGGACCTTGATTTTTTATTTAGTCCATGCATTTTGTTGTACAGATGGAATAACTGTGGCTTAGTAGGGTGAAGTTGCTTGTCCAAGCCATATGGCTGCTAAGTGATGGAGCTAAGAGTCATACCCAGGATCTTTCACTTTTAGTCCAAAACTCTTTATACTGTGTCCGTGTGCTGTGAAGGCCGGTATTCTGGTAGTTCAAGGTCTGTTCAGTGGGCACCATTTAACAAAATGCAGCCTTTGATGAGGCACTGGTTCATGTCCATCCCAAGTGCTGTTTAGAGGTTCACAAGGCTCTTCCCTAATTGTTTGCCAGTCAAACCCTCACAGCAAAGCTTAGGACACACAGATGTCTTAGTTGGTCTTTGCATTGCTCTGGACTGATTATCAGCTCTTTTGCACAGTTAGGAACAGTTTCTTTAAAACTGAAAAACAGTTGGTTAGTTCCTAGTCACAGCTTGTCCTTATGAGGGAGTAGAGTTCATGGCCTATGTCTTGGGTGCCATGAAATACAAGTGGTGTCACAAGTGTTTTTGTTGTTTAATTGTCAGAATCCATGGAGCTCTTTGTGTATGTGTGTTTTGATTTAGAAAACCCTTATGATTCTTGGAATTTTACAATCACGCTGTTTTGTTTATTAAATTTCCCATCAGCCATGCCAGCTCTAATTAAATTCATTTAGTTGCAAGGTAAAGAACGAGAGAGAGACAGAGAGAGAGAGAGAGAGAGAGAGAGAGAGAGAGAGAGAGAGAGACAGCACTCAAGAAAGAGGTGCGTATTACCAGGAATCAAAGAGCGAGATGGACTCTCATAGGAATCGAATCCCAGTGGCCACAGTAGATTCGGACCTTGTGGAGCCTGGGTTTGTAGGATGGTCCTAGATCCAAGATGGTTGTAGGGACTTCATTTGTGGTCCCACTTTAAGGTCCTCTCCCCGTGTCTGCTTTATCCTGTCCCTGTCTCTCTTTTCTCAAGAGATAGGCAGATAGGTAGATAGGTAGATAGGTAGATAGGTAGGTAGGTAGGTAGATAGATAGATACATCTCTTCTTCACCTTATCGCCTCTGCTTACTCCATTTTCTGTTCCCACATAACCTTGGCTTGCCTATGGCCCATTGTGATCCCTCTGACCTTCCTCTTCCTCCTAAATGCTTGTACTGCCCTCAGGTAGGTGTGTCATTCCCTTGACGTTTCCTAGTTCACGTTTTTTAAAAGAGAATCCACTTAGCCCCACTCATCTTTTTACCGCAGGTCATGTCCTACGTCCCTGGTCAGCCTTTAGGGTAGCTGTCAATGGGCAGGTGCCCGCTCTGGTCCAGTCACCTGGGGCTGCAGGACGGAATGGAGTTATGTGACAGAAGATGTTGCTGTCTGAGGCCTGCCCTGTCAGCAGCTCTAAGCAGGGCAGCTTCTTGCAGAAGGGCTTGTGTCATGCCAGGCAATGTCCTTAATCTGCTTAATAGAATAATAGGCGGTCAAATCATCAGGGAGGCAGCTGAGAGCAATGCGAAGTAGAATTCAGTGACAGAGAGTTCGTGGTTCAGGTCTCAACTCTGGAACGTAACAACTGCCTGATGTTGAGGAGGTTTTACCAAAACTCTGAGCCTCAGCCCCATCTGTAAAGTGGAGATTTGTGAGGATTAAATGAAATAATGCCTGAAAGGACATTGTCAGTTGTGAAGCACCACACCCATGTGAAGGATATTACCTCTCTAGACCCCTCCTAAGCACAAAACCTTCTGTTGGTGGGATTTTTTATGTTTCCTTTTCTAAGATGAATATCACCTCCCAGAACGTAGCTTGCACCTTTGGGTTCAGCTGATGACCTCCTTGCTACCTGAATCTGCAGAAATAGCCCAGAGAGATCGCGGTTGTTACATTTCACACATAGCTGACACAAACTACATTATTCCTAGAGTGTTGTGTTCAGAGAACATAGGATTTGAGGGCTGGCACTCCTTAGTCTTCTGACCCAAATCTCCTTTACCCACAACTGAAGAACTAAGGCTTAGAAAGGTTCATTGACTTCCTCAATGTCAGTGGTAGAACCAGAACAGAACTCACTCAATTTCTATTGCTGTGTAACAAATTACCTCAAAGCTTAGCTACTTAAAACAACAAACGTTTATTATCTAAGCGTTTCTGCGGATCTGGAATCCAAGAGTGACTTTGAGATGGGTGCCTCTGGCTCAGGGTTTCTCCTGGGGTTGCAGTCAAGATGTCAGCCAGAGCTGCAGTCTCTGAAGGTCTGACTGGGGCTAGAAGCCCTACTTCCACGAGAGCTCCCTCACCTGGCTGTCGGCAGGAGGCCTCAGTTCCTCACCATGTGGACCTTTCTCTTAAGTGTCCTCATGACATGGTTGCTGGCTTCCACCAAAGCCAACGATCCAAGAGAGAGCAAGGAGGTAACTGCTATGCTTTTTATCTCCTAGCTTCAGAAGTCATACATCAACACTTCCGCCATATTCTGTTAACTAGAAGCAAGTCTCTAAGTTCAGGCAATACTCAGGCGGAGGGAAATTAAGCTCCACCAACCACTGAAGGGTGGAGTATCAAAGATTTGTGGGCACATTTTTCAAACACCACAAAAGGTTTTCTTTAATATATTATTTTCTCTGCAAATGAGTTCCATAAAGAGATCAGCTTCCACCACCCACCATCCCACTGCCCCCCAGTTACTTGATGAGAGGTTAGTCTCATTCAGAAGTAATCAGTGGAGGGGAAATTACGAGGATACCTTCCCATGAAAGCATTAAGAAAACCTCTGTTGCAAACAGGAAAGAAAAATAAGGAGGAAAATTTATAGGAAAAAGAACATTGAAGGGGAAAAAAGAGAAGCAAAGGTGCATTAGATTCTGACTTCTATGGGCAGAGCTCTCAGTTTAGGAAACACTGTGTGAACAGAGGCTGTGTAAAAATATGACCGGGGGCTGGAGTTTGAAGATCCAAAGCTCTAGGGACCTGGATTCCAGTTGCAGAGCGTGACCCATGTGTCAAATAGCCCCTATATAAATACAAGGGTGTTAAATACCGTAATTGAGGAACCTATACTGTGTATCAGCCACATGTAAGAAAAACTCAATTTTGTGGTAGTGGGGTTTGGGAAATCCTTGCAGAAGATATGTATACAAACCGCTAGATGCCCCACCGTCTCCACCTCACACCCCGCACACCAGACCTCCCATGCCCTTTCCTCGCTCTCTTTTTCTCTTTAGCACTTGTCACGAGCCTTCTAACGTGCTGCCTATTTATCTTGTTTACTGCCCGCCTCCCCTGCAAGAATGCAAACTCCATGAGGGCAGAAGTGTTTCTTTTGTTCAGTGCTGAGCCCCTAGCCCCTAAAGGAGCGCCTGGTACATTGTAAGCACTCAATAAGTATTTGTCGAATGAGTAATAATTCATAATCGGGACATAAGGAAATTGAGCTCAGCCATAAAGGAGCAGGAAAACTTGGCAGGTGGGCACTGGAGGGCAGGGTGTTCCAGGCAGATGGGACAGCTGACCAGAGGCCCTCGGATGGATGTTCAGGGCCTGGCCATCTGCATGGCTGGGCCTGTGGATGGAGGGCTGCTGTGGCAGAAGGGAAGGCTGAGGAGGCAGGTGCTCGAGGATGTTGTGAAGCGGTTAGGATTTTCTTATGCGCAAAGGGGATTCACTTAAGTTTTAAGGTCAGAGGTGATGTCTGTGCTCTTCCTCCACGGTCTGGCTGTATTGAAGAATGTACAACGCTAGGAAGGCCCCTACACTTACTATGTTACCTAACATCTGACTTGCTGCATAGTGGCCAAAAATTCTGACTCTTACTCTAGCAACGATCATTTCATTCTTCATTTTCTCTTTCTGGTATAGGAAGGGTGAAACTCTCTAAAGATTGGGGTCTTTCGTGTTCTTCCTTTGCCAGTGAGCGTGAGATCAACACTAGGCCTGGGAAATTTGGTGGCATTCGTGGCACGTATGACAGTGGCTTTACACCTAGGGAATGAATCATGAATTTCTTGCTCTAATCTTCAGCTTCCCTGATGTGTAAGGGACCTTTCTTTTCTCAAACCTCACGTGCTGAGATAAAAAAAAATCCATCTTGCAGCAGCCGGCAGTAGCTGTGTTGAAGTGTGGGAACCTCACACGGAGACACAGAGCTGTTCCCAGAAGCCCAGCGGGTGAGGCACTTCTGCTTCCTGTGCTTGGCCAGAAAAGAAGTCGGCCCCCAGGCTGGGTTCCCGTGTCCTCTGCCCAGAGGCCGGGGCAGGAGGCTGGGCGCCCCGCCCTGCGGTGAGGAGACTGCCACCCTGGTTATGGATGTGGCATTAATCTCTGTTCAGCCTTCACTGTTAAGGCAGGTAGGGGGTCTGTGCCATGCCCCACCCTGATGGAGCTTCTCTGAAGCCCAGAGAGTCCAGCCATCTCTAAGGGAACATGATTTTAGATAAGGAGGGCAACTATTAACTTCGTGAAATCTCCTCTCAGCCCGACAGAACACAGCCCAGCCTATACCTGCCTTTATGGTTGAGGAGGCAGAGACTGGGCACAGGAGAGCTTTTGTCCTCCATTGTCTCCTTTGTCTCAAATTTTCCTTCGGGCAAGCAGGAGAGGCAACAGAAAGACTGGAGGGTGTGCTTTATCAGGGGAATGGGCATGCAGCCCAGAGAGCTCTCGTCAGCTACTAATTTAATTCATTTTAAGAAGGGGTCCTAAAATATTTTAAGATTTAATGCTGTTTTCAGAAGAAGCAAACACCACCCTCGTCGTCCTTTTCATCGACAGCTCAGTGTTACCTTCCCAAAGTGCCTAGAGGTTGCCAGGCAGTGGTCACTTTAAGCAGGGACTTCACCTGGACTCCAGTATAAACGAGGGTTGTTGTGAGGGTGAGTGTGGAGGGTGAGTGCCTCTGGGGAAGTGAAAAATCAGAAGTCTCCTTCACGAAGGAGACCTTGCGCCCTCCTGATACGAGGGATGGTCCTAGAGCCAAAAGCACCCGGTCTGGATCCACGTTAGACACAGCTGACAGGAGGGAGGGAGCATCTCGAAGAATCCCTTGGAGGTCTCAGGGCCTAATGAAGGCTTTCTCGGAGAGATAGAAAGCGGGTGGAGGAGAGTGGTGGAGACGCAGTTCAGGACAGTCTTAGCAGTGGGATGGAGCTACGAGAATGTGGAGTACATCCTTGCCCACATATGCTGCAGAGATGTGTCTGTGGGACTGGGGCAGGTGTCTGGGGACTGCATTCTATCCTGGCTGTAAAGCCAGAGGCAAGGGTACTTAATATATATGCGTTGAATGAATGAGTAACTTGAGGTCAGCCTTAAAGGAGAAGAATCTCTACCTTTAAGTCTACCTTAGACTACCTAAGCAGTCTCTTCCCTTCAGAAACCAAGTTGGTTTGGAGGTGACCAAGACTTTGCAGAAGTCAAAACACTGAGAAAGGAGTACCTCTTTGTACCTGAGGGGAGAGGTGACTGTTTCTCAGTTGGAATCCAATGCATTGCCTATAGGTGAAGACCCAGGAAAGTGGGGAGGGGAGTGTATGGATGTTCGGGGGGCCTCCCCTGTTGTGATGCTGAGTATGGATGTGTTCTCCTACTTGTATACCAAAGTTTCCAGCTCCAGCAGGGGACTCCCTTTTTTGCTCTGATATATACCAAATATACCCTGAGGTTGACACTACTAACCGTCGCTGTAATTAAGACCTCATTTTCCCCCCTGTGTGCTAAAATCTGGGGCCTCGGTGCCCTCCCACAGGTGCAATTGCCAAGTTCTCTGTAACTTGCCCAAGTGCCACCCTCATTTCCATCCTTTCCTCAGGATATAAAGAAATCTGCTCTCCACCTAAATGCTGCCACTGGGAACTCTTAGCTAGGGAGGTGTGTGCTCCTGGGGGCCATCAGCTCCCTCACCAAGTCATCCCCTTGCTTCCTTTGTTATTCTGTCCAGGATGTATTTCAAGTCAAGCTCGCCCTTTTTAGCTACTAAACTCCTAATCCCAGGGAAAGCGGGACAGGGAAGAGAGGATCATAAAATTTTAAAAGATACCTACATTGTTTTTTCCTCTGCTTTCTCTGAAACTGTATGGGTGGCTGCGCACACTCCGTATCTGGGGTAGTCGATTTATATTTAAAGGAAAAGTTCCCATCTCGCGCCAGTTCTTGGAGTCAGTGATCTTGACTTTGCATTCTGCCGTGGCTGTTAAATCTTATTCTAGCCCAGATATTCTAACCGGACCTGCAGTTTAGAACTGCTCCTTAATATTTGGCCCCAGCTCCTGCGGCTATCAGAAGGAAGTCAAAATTATCCAATTCTGCTGAACCCTCACTGCTCAGAGCCACTCAGCAGGACAGCAGGACAAGAGGGAGTGTTGGAAGGGAGTGTTCCAGGTTCTGGAGTTCTGCTGTACACCAGGTGCCTGTAGCTAACAGTACTGCACCGTGTACTGAACAATGCGTTGAGGACAGGTTTCATGCTAGGTGTTCTCACCACAATAAAAAGAAATGTAATGAATAATGGGTTGTGGGGGACTGTGCCTGGAAGCGAGTGTGAGTGAGGCTTCAGGTGCTGCTAATGGTCTTTTCTGGGGTTGGGGTGCTGATCACACAGGTGTGTTCAGTTTGAGACAATGCATTGAGCTGATAGATGCACTTCTCTGTATGTATATTATCAAAAGTTTTAAAATAAAATGAATAATTTCTCTAAGAGAAGAGGGACTGTTGCAGCTACACTCAATGACTCAACCAGTCACACCCAATAATAATGACAATAGTAATAATAACAAGAACAATAGCCATTAACTGGATATCAGGCGCTTCACATGCATTATTATCTTTAATCAAAACGGCACCTCTGTTAATTTCAGCACCTCAGTATTTCTGATGAGGAGCTTAGACCTTGTATCTTCAGCATTGCCAAGGTAACACGGCTAGTCAGTGGTAGAACCTGGATTCAGACTCAGGCTGCTAAGTTCAAAATCCAGCCTGTAAACCACTGTGCTGTCCTCCGGTGACCTCCTAGCCTTACCAGTTCCCTCACACACCTGTATCCCATTGCCACCATTACCAACTGAAATACAGGTTCCGGGTTACAGATATTGATGTATTTTAGTAGGAAAAAAACCAAGAAGCTAAAAAGGATGAAGAAGAATGCTGTGACGTGGCACACACTCACAGTCATTTTGGCTGGTACCAACCACAGAGCTCTGGAATGCTCCATTGTTGAAACAATGCCATAGAGTAGGAGAACTAAGAAGGCACTCTAAAAGTGACTATTCAGTAACTAAGCCAAATAGCCAAGATACTATAAGTTTTCTTATATACACACACCATCTAAAGGGAGGGCTGTGTCCTTCTGACTGCTTCAGTATCAAACACGTTGGACAGACGATTTTAGCCCCGGGAAGGGGAAAGCCCATTGTGCAGACCACTGCCAGAGAACGTGAGAGACATGAGGTGTACAGAATCGAGAGCTGTGCTTGCCCTTCAACGGCGGAGAAGACAAGGTCTGCAGAGGATAAGGGAAGCTTTCAGTTGGAGTGTCACCCACCCATCAACAGCAGTCCAGAGGCAGAAATGACCCGGACCTATCGGGGCACCAGCAAGAGACCAAGCAGAGGAAATCTCTGGACAAGTAGTGGAAGTTGGGTTGAACAAGTGAATGGGAGGATTATGAGGGGCTGCGAAGCCAGGATGAAGCTGGTAGAATTTGAAGGGGCAGACACGGCAAAGTTAATGTGAATTTGAAATAATAGAGTATTAAGACGAAGCTGGAGCATGGAGGAGGAGACACCCGCAGAAATGCAGAGGTGGATGGTGAGGGCCTGGATTTGCGAGGAGCTGTCCAAAAGACGAGAAACAGGTTTTTCATAACCTGGCAGGAACAGGTGACAAATCAGATATAAGGGATGAAGTAAAGAGTCGCAAATGACTACAGTTTTGTTCAAGAATGTTTTGAAAGAATGTTTTGGAGGCTTCCCTGGTGCCATAGTGGCTGAGAGTCCGCCTGCCGATGCAGGGGACACGGGTTCGTGCCCCGGTCCAGAGCCTGTGCTCCGCAACAGGAGAGGCCACAACAGTGAGAGGCCCGCATGCCGCAAAAAAAAGAAAAAAGAATGTTTTGGAATTTGGATGGGCAGGTAGTTGATCTTGGTTAAATGGTAGAGGAGGGAGCAGAGAGGGAGGAGGGGAAGGGGAGGACGGGGAGGACACATGGACCATGTGATATAAAGGCATGCTGGCCTCAGAACCAAGAAGATTAGGCCCTGACACTGATTTTGTGATCACATCATGTTCACTTGTCCTGGTCTCTGCTTTGTTAAATCTAAAATTAGGAATTTCATCCAGGAAACATTTATTGAGCACCTACTGTGTGCCAGGCACTCTGCAACTGTCCATCTTGTATTTCTCACATGGGGTAGGGTCCAGCCTCCAGGTGCAGCTATTCCCTAGTTTTTGCTTCCCTCTAGTGGCCACTACATGCCATTGGCACTGTGCTTTTGCTCTTCTGTTCCTGGAGAGCTGATCTGAATTGAAAGTTACGGGGTTAAGATGGAGCTGGATCACAGATCATGCATAGGTAGTAGGAAACAGGTAGTAAGCAACGTCCAGAGGGAGCATCCTGGTAGTTGGTAACAGGTGGGGAGACGGTGGTGAGGAAGATACAGCATCCTGAACCAGACTCGAGGCATGGGGTGGCAGTCAGTCCCAGAGCAAAACCAGCGAACGGCAGCAGATAGAAGCAGAAAATCCCATTAGGACTCACCCAAGAGTGGGTGAACCTGGAAAAGTGAGGAGTGTGGGGTCACAGATCAAGGCCTGTCTTCACACTGAATGGGGGGAGGATAGGACCAGGAATGAGGGGAAATCCTAATGGTGATTCACTGACAGCAAAAACTTGACAACTTTTAGGGAAGCCGCTATAAGACCCTGGGAAGCCTTTCTGTTGCTGCTGCTCTCTCCTTGCTGGGCACTTCTTCTGGATCATTCATCTGCAGAGCTGGCAACTCCTCCAGCTGCCACCACCAGGGCGGTGCCAGCACAGCTGGAGACGGCCCGGTGGTGATGGAGCTGAGCAGGCCAGCATAGGAAAGAGGCAGGTGCTCTGGGATCCCCCGGCTGGTGGGTAAGCGGGAGTGAAGTTGTTGCCCACTGTCCCAGCCCAGGGAGGGGCCGAAGCTAATAACAGAAACAGCTCAGAGCAGACACAACTACGGCAGTATCCATGGGGCAGTAATGGGAGGAGCACATCACTTCTGAGGGACCCCATTCGTCATCCCTGGGCCAGCACCTCACAGTTCCCCTGTCATGACACTCAGGTGCTCACGTGATGTGTGTTCCAGAGCAGACAGTAAGCTTGGTGAGGGAAGGTCATCACAACTGTCTGCCTCGCTGCTCTGTGCGCTGTGCCCAGCGCAGTGGCTGGCTGGAGAGTAAGCGAATGAGCCTGGATGAGATAACTGCACTCATAAGACTTGGAGTCCTGCCTTTGCGACTTGCGATCCTTGACCCTGAGCCTGTCATTTCCCTTCACTGAGCCTCAGTTTCCTCTTCTGTAAAATCAGGGATCCATGAGGATCAGATAATGTCTGTGAAAGAGTTTTGTACGCTGTAAAGGGCCATTCATCTTCTTCAGCTTGAAAATGAGAAATTAACAGGATGTCCCCTGGCATCTCTTTTGGCCTAGGAGACAGTCATTATGGGTGTTTGCTTTCTGAGTCAAAGCATGGAGAATGTGCTTCTTTTGAATGTGAATTTGTAACTCACCCCCAAGCCCACCAGCAGCTGGTCAGCAAGGGCTGAGACAAGCCCCTCTCTCATGAGGTCAACAGGTCACCCCTGAACCCCACCCATGCCCTCTTCCCAATTCTGTCCTGCCTGTGCTCAGATTAGCCAATGACAATCAGGCTGACTGGCGTTCCCTGGTCAACTAGGGGGAAGTGTGGCCTCTTTCCAGGGATCGTTTTGCCAGATTTCTATGTGTGAATGGACACCTCCACCCTATCGCCACAGCGTGAATGTGTTATCCAGCCTGATTTGGCAAATAGTTCTAAGAAATCCCTTCCTGGCTTGACGTCAGTCTGTTGTTTCTCTAGGAGGTCTGGTGTAGGAAGAGGAGGGAAGTCCACATTCATGCTCCCATAAAGGAAAATTGTAGCCCAAATCATGTCCTCAACCTTTTAACCTGGGCTTGGGAATATATGATTGCTTTTCATTTTTTTCCCAGTCTACCAGTTTCCTTCAATATGGGTCATTAAGGATGCTTTGGGAATGGATTTCTATTCCCTAGATACAAGGTATCAGTGCAGAAACCATGTCTCGAGTACGTGACAAGTTATGATTACTGTATAAACAATAGGTAATTTGTTGGGCATGTAATGTGTGTCAGTGTTACCTGTGTTAATGCCTGTAATCCTTGCAATAACTCTATATGGTAGGAATTAATAATACCCCTATTTTATAGCTAAGAAAAATGAGCCAAAGCCAGGCTAATTAACTTGCTCAAGGTTACACAAATAGTAACGATGGAGACAGTTTCAAACCTAGCAGTCTGACTTTAGGCCTAATAACTCTCAAAATGGGAAATGGTGACTCACATCTGAATAACTGAGGTTTGATAGCATTTTGCATTTTTGTGAAATCCTCTCTGGTCTTTGGCTGGATTTCCCCTGAGGTTCAACTTTTCAGGGCTGCACAACCCACATAGTGGACAACTTGCAGGAAAGCCTGGGGGCAGCCCACAACTTCTCATCTACTTGGAGAGTTGCTCTTTGCAATCTCATTTCTCCCAGCCGCCTCTCCTCCCTCTGCTGCAAATAATCTTGGGGTTTCCAAAGCCATTCCCCTAGGCTCTTTCCCAGGCTATGGTGCGTGTTTGCAAGAGAGTGCCTTCCTGCCAAGGCCGGTCAGATCAGCAGTATGGAAAGCCTTGGGCAAGCACAGAGGAGCCGGGAGATGCCTCCCTCTTGACAGGACAGTTATCTCCAGACTAAGGGTCAGTGTTGCAGAGGCCCAAGTTCTTTGCATAGCTGTTAACCCGCCCCACCCCGGCCCCATCTCTACTGACAGCTTGTGCCTAGCCTAGATGGTTCTGAAGCCTGGGTGGGGAGGACAGAGATAATGAGCAGACCTACGGAATTCTGTATCCATTTGCATTTCCCTCCTCCTTGCTGGAGAGCTCTAACCAGCATTTGATAAATTCATGGTGAATGAACAAATGAATAAACGTTAAGCCAAATCTGAAGCCCCGTAACTTCCGCCCTTGGTGGGAGAAGTTACTGTGCCCAGGAGCAAGTCTAGTTCCTCCTCTGGGTGGATCTGGTCATCTGTTAGGAGCCTACAGTGTAGTATCTTTGTGCTCTGTCCTTGTTCCTATCTTTTTCTCCATTTTTATCTCTCACTTGGGTGAACACAGTGAAGCATAAATGTCACGTTTACAGATGGCACAAAATTGGAAGAATCACCACTGTGACAGATGAGAGAGTCAAGAACACTATGGCCTTTGCTAGAAAATCTCATTTAATGAAGATAAAAAGAAAATTCTCTGAGTTAAAAGCCTCAGAGCCCCCAAGTAAAGAAAGGGAAGGAGCGGGCCTGAGAAGACTCTGTGAGTCAGATTGGGCTTTGCAGTAGATACTGCTTAGTAGATGCCAACAGCTTGACTTAACTAAGAGACTCTCAGACCACATAGATAGAAGTATAGCAGCTACTCCTGGGAAGTGAGCACATGCCTTAGTCTGTGCTGAAGACTCCACCTAAGGGGTTGGGTTCAGTTCTAGGGGCCCCCTGTTAGGAGGGTCAGTGACATACTGAAGTTTATCCAGAAGAATATGAAGAAAATATTGGAAACCACACATTCTAGAGCCATTGGAAGGAATGTTTGGAAAAAAGAAGACTTAAGAAATCCTTGATCTAGTCTTACCTATGTGAAGCTCTGTGGAAGAAAGATTTCTTCTATACTACCCTAGAAGGCAGACTGAGAATCGTGGATGGAAATTACAAATGCAAGGAAAATGTTCTTAAAACCACAGCTCTCCACCAGCAGGAAACAGTGTCATAAAGCAGACAGCAGGATATCTTCAAAAGGGCCCTGCCTTGAGTAGGAGGCCAGCGAGAAGCCCACGAAGGCCCTGGGCTCCTGTGATCTGTAATCCTAGCGGCCTCTCCCAGCTCTGTGTCCTCTGCGGCGTGGATTTGAAAGCCATCCTCCCACAGTGACATCGCTTCCATATATCAATGCGTTAGGTAGGAGCATGGACTTAGAGCCTTGTGTATCCTCCTAGAGCGATGCAATCATTAATCCAGCAAAGTTTAGTGAAAAGTGTACTGAGCCTAAATTTGAAAACCTGAGTCTGGTCTTGGCCCTGCGACCAACTAGTCTGAGATCCTCAGTTTTTCCATGTATGAGTTAAAAGGGTTGAAGAATCTCTGATTTAACTCATTTACTTACTAATGCACTCATTCAAGCAACAAATGTTTATTGAGTATCCACTGTCTTCCAGACACTATCTTCCTTAGATAAGTCCCTTTCTCTTTGGGGGATTTATTTTTCTCAATTGTAAAATGGGAGGATTGGATCAGGTGAACCCCCAGATTCCTTTCACCTCTAATAGGCCATGAATCCACATAACAGTTCCATCATCATCTCAGCCCACATTTCGTTGTTTTGGCTAAAAGGTTATCACGTAAGTCTTGGGTGAACGCTTTGCTAAAATCAAAAACCATTTTGTGGTTCAGGCATTTCTCAATCTGTCTACCTATTAATTCATTTTTTTTTAAAGGGAATGAAGGAATTCATTTTATTTTGTGTATATCAAAGGTGTATCACTTTAAGAGAAACAGAAAATAAAGAGAATGAAAGGAAAATTGGGAAAACAACAAATGGGAATCAGAATACTCACTGAATGCTTGTTGAGGCAAACTTTTGAGTCTTTAAAGTCTGAAAATGCTTTTAGTATACCCTTGTCTTGCTGATGGTTTGGGCATAGAATTCTAGGTCAGAAATAATTCTCACTCAGAATTTTGAGGAAATTGCTCCATTTTCTTTTATGTTTAATGTTGCTGCAATCTGCTGTCATTATGATTCTTGATTTGTTGGGTTTTACCTGACTTTTTTTTCTTCCTCTCAGAAAGCTTTTAGAACGCCCTTTTTACTGCCATTACCTTCCAGTGCTGTACTTTAGAGTGGGTCTTTTTTAAATTGATTACAGCAAGCACTTAGAACATTGTATCAATTTAGCAATTCATGCCTTTCAGTCCTGGGAGTTTTTCTTTACAATTTATTCTTTTCCATTCTATCTAAAGCTTGTTAGATTGATTCTCTACTTTTCTTATATTTTCCCTTATTTCCCTCTATTGGTGTTCTTATTCTGCTTTCTGGAAAATCTGACTAGATCTCCAACCCGTGTGTGAAATGTTTCCTTTCAACCATATTTTTAGTTTCTAAGAGCTCTTGCTCATCCTGTAAGTTTTCCCCTTTCTGTAGCAGCTTGTTCTTTTTTCATGGATAGAATATCCTCTCTTATCTCTGTGAGGATATTATAGTGTTGTTGAAGTTTTATTGTCCTGCCTGCATTTTGTTCCCTCCGACTTCCCGGTCCTCTTTGTTTGCCTAGTTTGGTCTCTGTCAGAGAGACTTTTCTGAAAAGTCTGGTGATCCTTGCTGAATCTTAAGGCACCAAGAAAGCTGACCAGATATTCTTTGTAATGGAAGGAGCTTGGTGACTGGAAGGCTTCACTGTTGGTCATCTGGCAGAGCACTCCAGCTTTGGGGGGAGGGATCTCCAACTGTCAGTATTTGAGTTTCTGTACATCTTTTTGGTTTCTCCCATGAAAGAGCCTCAAATCTGCCTAAAATGTTTATATTTGACTGCCAGTATCCTGGGAGCCAAGAGGGACACGAATGTGGTCATCTCCTAGTCTTAGTCTGTATGTAGATGTTCAGTGGATTTCAGTTTTTCAGGAAAGTGTACATTGGGTAGAAGGGAGACTAGGTCTGCTCCCTTTCCAGACTTTCCAGACTTTCAATCCATCTTCCCTCTTTAGTCCCACCTGTACTCCTACCCTCCATGCTGCCTGGTGTTTCACTTCCTGAGGCTTCCTGAGGATCGTCATGCAGGGCTAATTGGAGGGAACTGGCATCTCACTGTCTCCATCATACCGAGTCAGATGCCACTCTGGCCGTTATGTTCTGTTATTTTAAAAAAATGTTGACTTCTCTTATCTACTATTACCTCCCATTTCTTTGTGCTTCTGGATTTATAACTTCTCCCCTTATGTTGTTTTTGTCAGCTTTAGGAATTAGTGGAGATATGGCCAAATAATTAAAGGGCAAGATAATTTTTTTGAAAAGGGTCCCAGAACATAAACTGTGGGGTTGGAAGACAGTGACAGGAATAGGTGGGTAGCCAATGAGAGAGACCTCTCAGGCGTTGTAACTAGACATCTCAGCTACGTTTATTCACTCGTGCATTCAAGAGGTATTTATTGATCAGCTCCCGTGTACCAGGCATCCCTCTAGACTCAGGAGATGCAACCGTAAGCAAGACAGAGAATGCTCCTGGATCTTGCACCCCTTCCTGAATCTTACATTCTGATGTGTGATGTAACAACCAATAAGTTAACGAACAGGACAACGCAGTAATGATAGGCGCTCAAGAAAATTAAATAGGGCTGTGTGTTAAAGAGTAAATGTAGAAACTGCTCCATTCGTAGAAAGCAAGGGGCCCTGAAGTCCAATCTCCTCATCTTAAGAACGAGGAAATTCAGCTGAAAATCAGGGAAGGGATTTTCCCAATGTCACACTAGCACCAAGGCCTCCCGAATCCTGCCCCTGCATGCTTCCCACTGTTAATTACTGTGCAGTTCATGAGACTGATACTGACAACAGGCCCCGTCTGTGTCCCTCTGTGGTTCTGCCCTCCATCTCAGCACCATGGGAAACAACTAAACCAAACAGCTCCTCAGCTGCAGCCCCAGCTCCAGCGAACGAAGATAAAGCAACTCATCAGCTGCAGACTCATTTGGACCTGGCGGTTCCGTGGGCTGTGGACGTGCACGTTGACGATGGCCCAGAGCTCCACAGCACATTGGGTAGAAGGGGGACTAGGTCTGCTCCCTTTCTAGACTTTCCAGACTTTCAATCCATCTTCCCTCTTTAGTCCCACCTGTACTCCTACCCTCCATGCCGCCTGGTGTTTCACTTCCTGAGGCCCAGACATGACTTCCTCAATGCCCAGACATGACTTCACACCTCTGTCTCAAAATTTTAACTCAAGATAAAAACAGAGCACTAAACTCCAGTAAAGGGACTTGGTTTCAGGAGAGGTCATCTGGTTTTCACAGGAGTACAGAGACAAAGGTTTACAGGGACACATTTTGAAGCCCTGCACTGAGGCATCAGCAGCAACTTTCCACTTTCCCAAAGCTCATGTGGTGGTCCTGGAGCAAAACTGGGAACTATCCATCCATCCATGATCCCTTTTTTCCCTGAAAAGTATTCTACCTCCTTGGAATATTTGTTTTGTTTTGTTTTTCTCCCGTTACGCTGTTAACTTGTCTTACAGGTTGTTATTGTTGTTTTTGTTACTTTCATTATAAAGTAACTTCTGGGTAGGAAATATTGGGTAATACTGGAAATTAGAAAGGAGGGGAAAATTACAGAGAGTTCCCCATCCAACAAAGCCAATCTTTTTTTTTAATTTATTTTTTTAACATCTTTATTGGAGTATAATTGCTTCACAATGGTACATTAGTTTCTGCTCTATAACAAAGTGACTCAGCTATACATATACATATATCCCCATATCTCCTCCCTCCCACCTCCCTATCCCATTCCTCTAGGTGGTCACAAAGCACTGAGCTGATCTCCCTGTGCTATATGGCTGCTTCCCACTAGCTATCTATCTTACGTTCAGTAGTATATATAAGTCCTTGCCACTCTCTCACTTCATCCCAGCTCACCCTTTCCCCTCCCCATGTCCTCAAGTCCATTCTCTACATCTGGGTCTTTATTCCTGTCTTGCCCCTAGGTTCTTCATACCCATTTCTCTTTTCGTTTAGATTCCATATATGTGTTAGCATACAGTATTTGTTTTTCTCTTTCTGACTTACTTCACTCTGTATGACAGATTCTAGGTCCATCCACCTCACTACAAATAACTCAGTTTCGTTTCTTTTTATGGCCGAGTAATATTCTATTGTATATATGTGCCACATCTTCTTTATCCATTCATCTGTCAATGGACACTTAGGTTGCTTCCATGTCCTGGCTCTTGTAAATAGCGCTGCAATGAACATTGTGGTGTATGACTCTTTTTGAATTATGGTTTTCTCAGGGTATATGCCCAATAAGTGGGATTGCTGGGTCATATGGTAGTTCTATTTTTAGTTTTTTAAGGAACCTGCATATTGTTCTCCATAGTGGCTGTATCAATTTACGTTCCCACCAACAGTGCAAGAGGGTTCCCTTTTCTCCACACCCTCTCCAGCATTTATTGTTTGTAGATTTTTTGAAGATGGCCATTCTGACTGGTGTGAGATGATACCTCATTGTAGTTTTGATTTGCATTTCTCTAATGATTAGTGATGTTGAGCATTCTTTCATGTGTTTGTTGGCAATCTATATCTTCTTTGGAGAAATGTCTATTTAGGTCTTCTGCCCATTTTTGGATTGGGTTGTTTGTTTTTTTGATATTGAGCTCCATGAGCGGCTTGTAAATTTTGGAGATTAATCCTTTGTCAGTTGATTCGTTTGCAAATATTTTTTCCCATTCTGAGGGTTGTCTTTTCATCTTGTTTATGGTTTCCTTTGCTGTGCAAAAGCTTTTAAGTTTCATTAGGTCCCATTTGTTTATTTTTGTTTTTATTTCCATTTCTCTAGGAGGTAGGTCAAAAAGGATCTTGCTGTGATTTATATCATTCAGTGTTCTGAATATATTTTCCTCTAAGAGTTTTATAGTGTCTGGCCTTACATTTAGGTCTTTAATCCATTTGAGTTTATTTTAGTGTATGGTGTTAAGGTATGTTCTAATTTCATTCTTTTACATGTAGCTGTCCGATTTTCCCAGCACCACTTCTTGAAGAGGCTGTCTTTTCTCCATTGTATATCCTTGCCTCCTTTGTCATAGATTAGTTGACCATAGGTGCATAGGTTTATCTCTGGACTTTCTATCCTGTTCCATTGATCTATATTTCTGTTTTTGTGCCAGTACCATATTGTCTTGATTACTGTAGCTTTGTAGTATAGTCCGAAGTCAGGGAGTCTGATTCCTCCAGCTCTGTTTTTTTCCCTCAGGACTGCTTTGGCTATTTGGGGTCTTTTGTGTCTCCATAGAAATTTTAAGACTTTTTGTTCTAGTTATGTAAAAATTGCCACTGGTAATTTGATAGGGATTGCATTGAATCTGTAGATTGCTTTGGGTACTATAGTCATTTTCACAATACTGATTCTTCCAATCCAAGAACATGGTATATCTCTCCATCTGTTGGTATCATCTTTAATTTCTTTCATCAGTGTCCTATAGTTTTCTGCATACAGATCTTTTGTCTCCTTAGGTAGGTTTATTTCTAGGTATTTTACTCTTTTTGTTGCAATGGTAAATGGGAGTGTTTCCTTAATTTCTGTTTCAGATTTTTCATCATTAGTGTATACGAATGCCAGAGATTTCTGTGCATTAATTTTGTATCCTGCTACTTTACCAAATTCATTGATTAGCTCTAGTAGTTTTCCGGTGGCATCTTTAGGATTCTCTATGTATAATATCATGTCATCTGCAAACAGTGACAGCTTTACTTCTTCTTTTCCGACTTGGTTTCCTTTTATTTCTTTTTCTTCTCTGATTGCTGTGGCTAAAACTTCCAAAACTATGTTCCCTCTATGCCCACTTTCTGGAGAGTTTTTATCATAAGTGGATGTTGAATTTTGTCAAAAGCTTTTTCTGCATCTATTGAGATGATCATATGGTTTTTATCCTTCAATTTGTTAATATGGTGTATCACCTTGATTTATTTGCATATATTGAAGAATCCTTGCATTCCTGCGATAAACCCCACTTGATCATGGTGTATGATCCTTTTAATATGCTGTTGGATTCTGTTTGCCAGTATTTTGTTGAGGATTTTTGCACCTATGTTCATCAGTGATATTGGTCTGTAGTTTTCTTTCTTTGTGACGTCTTTATCTGGTTTTGGTATCAGGGTGATGGTGGCCTCGTAGAATGAGTTTGGGAGTGTTCCTCCCTCTACTATATTTTGGAAGAGTTTGAGAAGGCTAGGTGTTAACTCTTCTCTAAATGTTTGATAGAATTCTCCTGTGAAGCCATCTGGTCCTGAGCTTTTGTTTGTTGGAAGATTTTTAATCACAGTCTCAATTTCAGTGCTTGTGATTGGTCTGTTTATATTTTCTATTTCTTCCTGGTTCAGTCTCAGAAGGTTGTGCTTTTCTAAGAATTTGTCCATTTCTTCCAGCTTGTCCATTTTATTGGCGTATAGTTGCTTGTCGTAATCTCTCATGATCCTTTGTATTTCTGCAGTGTCAGTGTTACTTCTCCTTTTTCATTTCTAATTCTATTGATTAGAGTCTTCTCCCTATTCTTCTTGATGAGTCTGGCTAATGGTTTATCTGTTTTATTTATCTTCTCAAAGAACCAGCTTTTAGTTTTATTGACCTTTGCTATCGTTTCCTTCACTTCTTTTTCATTTATTTCTGATCTGATCTTTATGATTTCTTTCCTTCTGCTAACTTTGGGGGGTTTTTGTTCTTCTTTCTCTAATTGCTTTAGGTGTAAGGTTAGGTTGTTTATTTGAGATGTTTCTTATTTCTTGAGGTAGGATTGTATTGCTATAAACTTCCCTCTTAGAACTGCTTTTGCTGCATCCCATAGGTTTTGGGTCATCGTGTTTTCATTGTCATTTGTTTCTAAGTATTTTTTGATTTCTTCCGTGATCGCTTGGTTATTTAGTAGTATATTGTTTAGCCTCCATGTGTTTGTATTTTTTACAGTTTTTTTTCTGGTAATTGATATCTAGTCTCATAGTGTTGTGGTTGGAAAAGATACTTGATATGATTTCAGTTTTCTTAAATTTACCAAGGCTTGATTTGTGACCCAGGATATGATCTATCCTGGAGAATGTTCCATGAGCACTTGAGAAGAAAGTGTATTCTGTTGTTTTTGGATGGAATGTCCTATAAATATCAATTAAGTCCATCTTGTTTAATATATCATTTAAAGCTTGTGTTTCCTTATTTATTTTCATTTTATATGATCTGTCCATTGGTGAAAGTGGGGTGTTAAAGTCCCCTACTATGATTGTGTTACTGTAGATTTCCCCTTTCATGGCTGTTAGCATTTGCCTTATGTACTGAGGTGCTCCTATGTTGGTTGCATAAATATTTACAATTGAAATATCTTCTTCTTGGATTGATCCCTTGATCATTATGTAGTGTCCTTCTTTGTCTCTTGTAATAGTCTTTATTTTAAAGTCTATTTTGTCTGATATGAGAATTGCTACTCCAGTTTTCTTTTAATTTCCATTTGCATGGAATATCTTTTTCCATCCCCTCACTTTCAGTCTGTATGTGTCCCTAGGTCTGAAGTGGGTCTCTTGTAGACAGCATATATATGGGTCTTGTTTTTATATCCATTCAGCCAGTCTATGTCTTTTGGTTGGAGCATTTAATCCATTTACATTTAAGGTAATTATCAATATGTATGTTCCTATTACCATTTTCTTAATTGTTTTGGGTTTTTTATTGTAGGTCTTTTCCTTCTTTTATGTTTCCTGCCTAGAGAAGTTCCTTTAGCATTTCTTGTAAAGCTGGTTTGGTGGTTCTGAATTCTCTTAGCTTTTGCTTGTCTGTAAATGTTTTAATTTCTCCATCGATTGTGAATGAGATCCTTGCTGGGTAGAGTTATCTTGGTTGTAGGTTTTTCCCTTTCATCACTTTAAATATGTCCTGCCACTCCCTTCTGACTTGCAGAGTTTCTTCTGGAAGATCAGCTGTTAACCTTATGGGGATTCCCTTGTATGTTATTTGTTGTTTTTCCCTTGCTGCTTTTAGTACTTTTTCTTTTATTTAATTTTTGATAGTTTGATTAATATGTGTCTCGGTGTGTTTCTCCTTGGATTTATCCTGTATGGGACTCTGAGCTTCCTGGAGTTGATTAACTGTTTCCTTTCCCATGTTAGGGAAGTTTTCAGCTATAATCTCTTCAAATATTTTCTCAGTCCCTTTCTTTTTCTCTTCTTCTTCTGGGACCCCTATAATTCGAATGTTGGTGCGTTTCATGTTGTCCCAGAGGTCTCTGAGACTGTCCTCAGTTCTTTTCATTCTTTTTTCTTTATTCTGCTCTGCAGTAGTTATTTCCACTATTTTATCTTCCAGGTCACTTATCTGTTCTTCCGCCTCAGTTATTCTGCTATTGATTCCTTCTAGAGAATTTTTAGTTTCACTTATTGTGTTGTTCATCACTGTTTGTTTGCTCTTTAGTTCTTCTAGGTCCTTGTTAAATGTTTCTTGTATTTTCTCCATTCTATTTCCAAGATTTTGGATCATTTTTACTATCATTGCTCTGAATTCTTTTTCAAGTAGACTACCTATTTCCTCTTCATTTGTTTGGTCTGGTGGGTTTTTACCTTGCTCCTTCATCTGCTGTGTGTTTGTCTTCTCATTTTGCTTAAGTTACTGTGTTTGGGGTCTCCTTTTTGCAGGCTGCAGGCTAGTAGTTCCTGTTGTTTTTGGTGTCTGTCCCCAGTGGCTAAGGTTGGTTCAGTGGGTTGTGTAGGCTTCCTGGTGGAGGGGACTAGTGCCTGTGCTCTGGTGGATGAGGCTGGATCTTGTCTTTCTGGTGGGCAGGACCACGTCTGGTGGTGTGTTTTGAGGTGTCTGTGACTTTTTTTATGATTTTAGGCAGCCTCTCTGCTAATGGGTGGGGTTGCTTTCCTGTCTTGCTAGTTGTTTGGCAGAAGGTGTCCAGCACTGTAGCTTGCTGGTTGTCGAGTGGAGCTGGGTATTAGCGTTGAGATGGAGATCTCTGGGAGAACTTTCACTGTTTGATATTATGTGGATCCAGGAGGTCTCTGGTGGACCAGTGTCCTGAACTTGGCTCTCACACCTCAGAGGCACAGGCCTAACACCCAGCCAGAGCACCAGGACCCTGTCAGCCACATGGCTCAGAAGAAAAGGGAGAAAGAAAGAAAAAAAGAAAGAAAGAAAGAGAGAGAGAGAGAGAGAGAGAGAGAGAGAGGGGGGGGGGGGAGGGAGAGGGAGGGAGGGAGGGAAGGAGGGAGGGAGGGAGGGAGGAAGGAAGGAAGAAAGGAAGGAAGAAAATAAAGTTATTAAAATAAAAAATAAGTATTAAAAATAAAAAAGAGAAAGAAAGAAGAGAGCAACCAAACCAAAAACACAAAAAAGAAAACAAAACAAAAAACAAAAATACAGACAGACAGAACCCTAGGACAAATGGTAAAAAAAAGCTATACAGACAAAATCTCACAGAGAAGCATACACATACACACTCACAAAAAGAGAAAAAGGAAAAATACATACATATCATTGCTCCCAAAGTCCACCTCCTCAATTTGGGATGGTTCGTTGTCTATTCAGGTATTCCACAGATGCGGGGTACATCAGGTTAACTGTGGAGATTTAATCCGCTGCTTCTGAGGCTGCTGAGAGAAATTTCCCTTTCTCTTCTTTGTTCGCACAGCTCCCGGGGTTCAGCTTTGGATTTGGCCCTGCCTCTGCGTGTAGGTCGCTGGAGGGCATCTGTTCTTCACTCATACAGGACGGGGTTAAAGGAGCAGCTGATTCGGGGGCTCTGGCTCACTCAGGCCAGGGGGAGGGAGGGGTACGGATGTGGGGGGAGCCTGCGGCGGCAGAGCCCAGCATGACATTGCACCAGCCTGAGGCATGCCATGCATTCTCCCGTGGAAGTTGTCCCTGGATCACGGGACCCTGGCAGAGGCGGGCTGCACAGGCTCCTGGCAGGACAGGTGTGGATAGTGACCTGTGCTTGCACACAGGCTTCTTGGTGGCGGCAGCAGCAGCCTTAGTGTCTCATGCCCGTCTCTGGGGTCCGCACTGATAGCCGCGGCTCGCGCCCGTCTCTGGAGCTCGTTTAGGCAGTGCTCTGAATCCCCTCTCCTTGCGCACCCCGAAACAATGGACTCTTGCCTCTTCGGCAGGTCCAGACTTTTTCCTGGCCTCCCTCCCAGCTAGCTGTGGCGCACTAACCCCTTCAGGCTGTGTTCACACGGCCAACCCCAGTCCTCTCCCTGGGATCTGACCCCCGAAGCCCAAGCCTCAGCTCCCAGCCCTGCCCGCCCCAGCAGGTGAGCAGACAAGCCTCTCGGGCTAGTGAGTGCCGGTCAGCACCGTTCATCTGTGCGGGCATCTCTCCACTTTGCCCTCTGCACCCTGTGGCTGCGGTCTCCTCCACGGCCCCAAAGCTTCCGCCACCCGCAGTCTCCACCCGCGAAGGGGCTTCCTAGTGTGTGGAAACCTTTCCTCCTTCACAGCTCCCTCCCAGAGGTGCAGGTCCCGTCCCTATCCTTTTGTCTCTGTTTTTTCTTTTTTCTTTTGCCCTACCCAGATACGTGGGGAGTTTCTTGCCTCTTGGGAAGTCTGAGGTCTTCTGCCAGCGTCCAGTAGGTGTTCTGTAGGAGTTGTTCCACATGTAGATGTATTTCTGATGTATTTGTGGGGAGGAGGGTGATCTCCACATCTTACTCTTCCGCCATCTTGAAGGTCCCAACCAAAACTTAACATTTTGATGAATTTCCTTCTCATTAGTTTCCTACGACTAGCGTTGTTAAGTTGTTGATGTTCTTTACATAGTCGTATAAGCACCTTTCCTCCCGTCCTTTTTTCTTTTTTACTTTGTATGTGATCAGCAATTTGTAAGCTATTACAAAGCTGCACGATTAAGCATTCACCTAGTGGATGTATCATAATAACGTAACCATTTCCTTCCTGTTAGATTTTTATATTCTAGTTTTAGGGGCTTTTCAATGTTGTAGTTGTGAAGTTTTTCTCATTAAAAAATGCTGTTATGAACATCTTCGTGCTTAAAGCCATATGCGTACTGCAGCCTGCTACCCATATACTGCTTCTCATCATTTTACTTGGAAGGGAGTCATAAACACACTCTGCTTTGAGGCGTTTTGTGGAAAGGGACATTACTTAATGAAATGAGATTAATCTCTGATGGTGGGATTCCAGGTATTGGCAGCAGGCACAGGGGGTGTTGGGGGAGACAATGACAGTTTTGAACAGGAGTTAGCAGGCCTTCTTTGTGTCCTTTCAACCGCAGCAAGTAGACACCTTCCAACCTCACATTTTTCCGGGCCAGCCCTGGCCTCCTGCGTTGCCATTCACATGTAGACGTTAGTTCACAGAACTCTATGCCTGGCACTGCCTAAGCGTCGCGGAAGAATTAGATGTGGGAGTCGGAGCCCAGGCAGCCAGGAGAGGAAGTCTGACTTACCTGACGGGCACTCCTGAGCGTGATTCCCTATCTGTTGGAGCATCAGATCCTAGTGCTTGGCGAGGCTGTGTCAGGAGCTGATGATCACAGGTAGCAGTAGAGTCAGGTGGCAGGTACTGTGCCCAGTTAGATTCATGGGAAAGGAGAGCTTCTTCAGATGGAAGGTTCATGGAAAGCAGTGCAGAATGAACAGGAAGTGGTGAATCCTCATTTTCCGTAAAGGGGTCTGGGGTCCCACCATTCCCTTATTTTTAATAGGAAAAGCACGTGCTGACTTGGGGAACGCTTAAAGGTGTCCGTGTCACCTTCCCTAGACAGATAGGGTCAGTTCTTCTAGTTGGCCAGGGTTAGGGCAAGACTCCATTAAGATTTTTGAAAGGGGAAAAAAAGATTCATTTACATAATAATTTATGACATAATTAATACATATATACATCTGGTACAGTCTGTTTCCAGGCAAATGTACCATCAAATTTTTTCCATTTCTTCTCTACTCCTAACTTTCCCTTCAAATTTAAATAATTAATTAATACCTCTGGAATTTATTTTTAAACATTTAGAGAGCTAACTCTGCTCAAGGCACTGTCCTAAGTGCTTTAAAAGTATTTTAAAGTATTATCTCATTTGATACTGTAAAGGTGTTATCTCATTTAATCCTCATAGCAACCTATGAACTAGGTACTGTGATTTATCCCCATGCTACAGATGAGCAAACTGAGACCAAGAGGTTAAATAACTTGCCCCTGGTCACACAGCTGGCGGGGGGCTCCAGAGTATGTGCCTTACCACTAGGCTGTACTGCCTTGGGAGAATCAGGTTACCAGAGCACACAGAAGCTGAGGGCCTGGAATGACAAGAGTGGGGAGGGGTACAGTCCTGTGTTTCTGAATGTCACTGGAAACCCCGCAGGGAGTGATCACGTTCTTCCTCTGTACCACGGGGAAGCTCACAGGGGTGATCTAGCTCACACTGTTTATACAAGAAGGAGGTTCAGTTAATCTCCAAATAGTAACCGAGCAAAAATGGACCTACGTGAAAGCAACAGTTTCTGGCGAATATGAGCAAGAACCAGGGGTGGTTATGAAGTCTCCTCTGGCGTATAGCACTGTGCACGCTGGAAAGAGGGCCACACGGCTGTCACTGAGGAGTGGGAGGAACTTGAGGGACAGGTGCTCCTTAAGCTGCCCTCTGGGAAGCCTCGCAGTGGGTGGAGGACGATGTCACCCAGGGACTGGGCAAGAGTGGAACAGGCTCCACCAAGAAAGGCTGGACCCAGAAAGGAGGGAGACTGGGAAAGGAAGCGAAAGAATCAGATGATGACTCAGGGGCAATGGGAGGAGATCCAAGTGGCAATTAGCATCAAAGAGGTCAGCAGGCCTCACCCAAAGACTCATGCCAAGGCCAGACTGGGACTCACTGGGGGCTGGGCGGTCACTGTGAAGGGAGAAAGATGGGAGATTACAAGAAACTGGGGTACAATCAGAGAAGACTCCAACATACCTGACCCCGTGCTGAGTCTGTGCTATAAGGTCAAGGCTCCCAACATTCCTCTAGCAGGAATAAGTTTGGTCTTAGAATCTGGAATAGGATCAATGTTTGGAAGTTAAGTATCCATCCAAAACCACGATGCGGCCTCGGAGTTTTGAACAGGGCATGATAGCCCTTCCTGGTGCCCGAGTCACCTCTGACCTCCGTGGTGGTGAGAGATGGGGCTAAGGACACCCATCAAATGGGAATGTTGTTCATTGAGAGCGTAACCAACGAGCTTATAGAAAAGACCCAACGTACATCGTGAAAAGACAGAAAATAGGCTACTGAGGGGTCATCTTAGAGAAAGCAGCGACTCTGCTAATGGAGAGAAAAGTCAAGTGCTTACATTTCAGTCGGTAAAAAGGGTCTACACCACAAGGCTTGCTCTTCTCTTGAGAAATAGAGAGAGGACCTGATCGTAGTAGCTTTGTCTTCTTTGAGGACGAACGTAACTCATCTCAGTGGAGAGCAGGGCATCTGAAGTGCCGGGAAAGTCAGGAAGTTGCCTGATGACAGATCTACGTGGAGTCATTTCAGAGTGAAGCCTGCAGGTGAAGAAGGGTGAGGCCGAGATAACACAGGATTTGCGGACAGATGGCTGGCAGCAGGGTGGAGAGCAGGTAGTTAAAGCAGGGAAGAGGGGCCAGGAGTACTGAGGAAGTTATGACAGTGGTCGAAGTTTAGAGCCATGAAATGGGAGGATGGGGCAAGGGGAGGGGAGGAAAGATGCATCAGAGAGGTAGGAGTGGAGGCTGGTTAGGGGAAAGCAGGAGGAAGCAGCTATTCAAGCAATTAACACGTCTTTAAGTCAGTATGTGGGAGGGATAGCCATTGCCAGACAGAGAGAGAAAGTGTTAAGATGGAGGGGCTTCCGTGCTGCCTCAGCTGTGAAAGGCTCTACAGGGAGGGGTCCAGTGGCCAAAAGACAGGCCCAGCAGGGAGGCAAAGAGGGTAAATGGGCAGTGGTTTTCCAGCTCCATCCATGTCTCCGTGGTTAGTCAACAGGGGAACAGCTGAGAGACAGGTAATATACGGCAGCTTTTTTCGTTGGGAAAGCACAAAAGGGGTCACATCTCTGCCAAGGGAGTGTTGAAAATGAAGCCAGATGTGAAAAATAATCCGCAGGCCTAAAAGGGAAAATTAGAAAATGAATATGCCGAGAAACATACAATTAAAACGTAAAGATTTGCAAAGGAGGACATGAAAACAGTTCTTAAATGGCTATGGAGAAGAAAAGAATTCGGTGAAAGCAAGAAATGTTCTTTGCAGCATTTTCTACAACAGGCTGTTTGGATAAACCTATTTAAATTCCTGGGACCAGAGATTTAGCTCAGGGAGGGAGGTGGGAACTTCTGAAGGTGGCACTCACTACAAAGGCCATGAGAAGCCGTGAGGGTGGGGACACACCCACTGGTCCTTTGAAAATGGGAAGAGGAAGGAGAGAAAATAATGGTCCTGGGGCTCTGTGAGACACACGCCAGAATCGGACAGAAGGAAGAAAGAAACACGTGTACTTTTCTATGCAACTGCTAGTTCAGGATTTGTGAGGGATTTGGGTTTATTGGTTAATGAGGGGCACATTCTGTGTAATTAACGTTCAGTAGGTGGTGGGACGCATCGCAGTTCAGAAGACGTAAAGCGCGAAGTCTGAATGAATTACTTTGAGGATTGCTAGGAAAAGCCTCAAGTGTGCCAAGATTCCTCAAAGATCTCTTGGCCCCTCTGCCCTTGACCCGTCCCCTAGCAGCAGGGACTCTTAGAACTTCCCAGTACTGTTTCTATTGTGGGCTCTCTGAAGCAGTGTTTCTCAAGTGTGAAGCCCAAGTCCCCCATGTACCCTAAAACTTCCCCGTTGCTCTGGGGAGAGGATAAGGGATTGTTCGGGGGGCAGCCATGCCTGACCATTGCCTCATCCATTTCTCCTAATCCCCTCGACTGCCACTCTTTGGAATTCCCTTATTGCCACTGGGTGGGGACCCCGAGTAGTAATCTCTATGACCAAGCCCATGAGGTGAGGAACCAGGACATCCACCCTTTATTTGACTCATAATGGGTTTGGCTGTATCTAGAGCTTGAGCACCACAGAAATGCCCATCCGTCACCTTCCACTTCCTCCTGTGTCTCTGGATGGGGCAGCCTGACAGCAGCACCTCGTGGTGTTTCCAGGCTTCTCTCCAGGACCTGGATCTTTGAATTGTACAAGCACACAGCCTGGCTCTATGCTCTCCTACCCCAACCAACCCTGGCCCCCTACCTGCCCATGGCTGGGTCTGGCTGTACCTTGCCCCAGGGGGCGGGGAACCTTGTGTCTGGGAACCCGCCGAGCTCTTTGCAGCCAGAACCTCAGGCCCTCTCTGCTTTGCCTCCGCAGTCTGCGGAGGGCCACATCCGGCCCTGAAAAGGCTGCAGGTTACATCTCGGGCCCTGTGCACCTTTGGCCCCGGGAAAGAACCTGAGTACCTGAGGGTGGCACAGAGGAGACCTCCACGGAGGCATAACAGCTCAGCAACAGAGCTTCTCAGAGTTAAGGAAATTTCGTGGTCATCTAGCCTAGCACCCTACAGATTCGTTCATTCGTAGAAAACAGAATCAACTTAGTGGGATGCCACCAGCAATTGAGAAAAAAGTTAAACAGAATATCAGAGTGCAATTTGTGTTTCAGTGATACAGTTTTTCATATGTAGTGTAGACGCATCAAGAATTGCAATCCAGGGCTTCCCTGGTGGCGCAGTGGTTAAGAATCCGCCTGCCAATGCAGGGGACACGGGTTCGAGCCCTGGCCCGGGAAGATCCCACATGCCACGGAGCAAATAAGCCCCTGCGCCACAACTACTGAGTCTGCACTCTAGAGCCAAAAAAAACCCCACAACTTCTGAAGCCCACGCGCCAAGAGCCTGTGCTCCGCAACAAGAGAAGCCATCTCAATGAGAAGCCCGCGTACTACAACGAAGAGTAGCCCCCATTTGCCGCAACTAGAGAAAGCCCACGCACAGCAACGAAGACCCAACACAGCCAAAAAAAAGAACAGAATTGCAATCCAAAAAGCTTAAGAGACCTGATGGAGGTCTCCTAAAGCAAACTGAGAGGCTCAGTAGCTCAAGCCACTGATGTCTTCTTCTCTCCACATGGCTCCCACCCTCTCCAACCACAAACATACCTGAAAATATGTAATTTGCCCTGTGGTGTGTGGTTTAAGGAACATGGGATTTGTAGTCGAGGTCTGGGTTCAAGCCTTGCTGGGTGACTGTGGGAAACCATCTAGCAGTGTTTCTCAAACAGTATCCCAAGGACCCCCCTTTTCAGAATCGTGAGTTTCAGGGGGAGGGGAGGTTCCTTGTTAAAAATATGCATTTCTGGACCCTAACCCAGGCCTCCTGAATCATAATCTGTAATTGGGGGCCGGGGCAAGGGAGGGCCCAGCTAGAGTGTCTGCATTTTCAATAACCTCCCATTGAGTGCGATTGTTATGAACACTCAATGTTCCAACCACTGATCTGGACATTTCTGAGCTTAAATTTCTTGATACGAGAGGTAGAGATGGAGCGGATAATGTATGTGAAGGTACTTTACACACTGTAAAAGCACCCTTCAGACTTGAGGTAGTCCCATCCCATGACACCCTTCTCTAAATGACACTTCAGGGAAGATAGCACCAGGAGAGTGGGGTAGTGGGGTCTGTGCACTTAATGGGACCAGGAAAGTTAAACGGAAAAAAAAATGAACCAGAACCATGTTTATTTCTTCTTCTGTGTCCTTCCATCTCCCACCTTCTGTCCTAAAGTTTCTCTTCTTGATGTAAGCCCAACGGCAGTACCGTGCCCATCCGTAGAAATGTGTTTAGAGTGGGCTCCGTGCTTTATGGTCGGTGATGATACATATTGCAGCCGTCAGTCTGACGCGTCATGTTAACCTTTTCAAGCCCCCTGTAACATTCAGCTTCCTTTAATAGAAAATTCTCACAGTCCCGAATGCGGAGCTTGTTGATTCCCTACTCACTGTCCTTACTTACACTGTGCTTGATATTCAGCAGAAGCCTCCCTGAACACGAGTCAAATAACTACCCAGCATATCTGGACTAGTGCATTACTGTGGCTGCTGCTGCAGACAGCGCAGGCCCTGAGGGCTTAGATCAGAGATGTGCAGACTGAAAGCGAGTTACTGGAGGTGGTAGGGGGCTTTCCCCCAAACCTTAGGAACAGGCTGCCAATCCAGGCCCCTGGGCCTCCCTTTCTTCCCCTTCCCTCCTTGTCACCCTGCCCCTAAGTGCAGCAGCTCTTCCAAGAGGGAGGCTTTATGCTGAGTTCTGGAAGACAAATGAATAACTAATGGTTTCTCGTGGTAAGAGTGAAAGCCTGAGTGTTCAGCTAGTAGAGGGTGTTCCTATCTCGGGGTCTCTCTGCCCAGTTTTATCGACTCTGCCCCAGGAGCAGTGCCAGGCCTGGAGGGAGGACAAGCTGGAGCACTAAGGACGGTTCCTAAGGAAGATGTGCCCCTTCGTCCCTGCCCATCTTCCCACTCTTCCTCCTGGTCCCCGGTGGCTGAACCAGTGTAAAACAATTCTATTCCCCTTCCAGATAAACAGTCTTCTTCTTCTGCCTTTGAGTTGAGGGCTCATTCTTTTTTATGTCACTAGTGCCTCCTGTTTATGCTGATGGCTCCAGCTTGGGGTAGGGATGGGGAGGGTTGCAGGGGTGAGAAGGAAGGGAGGTCTTCTCTTCCATTATTCCCAATATATGCAGGGAGGCGTGGGGCACGGGGCGGAGCCCTTGGAAGAAGTAAAGGGACTACTGGGGAAGGGGTTGGAGGACACAGTTAGCTGGAAGCTTGGTAAAGGAATAATGAAAAGAACTCCACTGGAACAAGAAGGAATTAGAAGCAAAGCCCCATTCTGGGCAGGCTCTAGACTGTTGCCGCAGGGAGAACAGCTGAGTAATTGAATGGCACTGTGCTAATTTCTTGTTTTTTTCTTGTTTCCTTTTCTGTTCCCAACTCCCTTTCCCATCTTCTGCCTTCTCTGCACCCTGAATCCCATCTTTTCTATTTTCCTTCCCCCTCTCCTCTGTTCTCATGCATACTTTGCACCTTCCCCCTTCATCTCCTCCCCCCACGCCTTCATGTTTTACTCTACCCCCACCCCACCCCCAAGCTCTCTGGCGGCTGTGAGCTGACTGTGGTCCTCCAGGACTTCAACGCAGGCCACAGCAGCGAGCTGAGCATCCAGGTGGGACAGACAGTGGAACTGCTGGAGCGGCCGAGCGAACGGCCGGGCTGGTGTCTGGTCCGCACCACAGAACGGAGTCCCCCACAGGAGGGCCTGGTCCCCAGCAGCGCCCTGTGCATCTCCCACTCCCGAAGCAGCGTGGAGATGGACTGCTTCTTCCCCTTGGTGAAAGGTAGGGGCGGGGGTGGGGTGGGGTGGGGAGGGATGTGGACCAGAGGGTGCTGGGGACGTGGCCTGCTTGTTAGAAGAGCATCATAGCACTCACTTGTCTCAGGAACCCGTTCTGACCTTGTGGGATTTCTCTGGGACCCACTTGTGAAGAAAGTGGGTTGCGAGCTTAAAGGGAAAGAGCTATGAAATGGCCATGTGACTTTGGAAAAGTCATTTAACCTTTCTGAGTCAGTTTCATCTTAAAAATGAAGGTTGACTTAGATGACCCCTAAGGTCTCTTCTAACTCTCCCATTGTATCACCCAACCTCCAGAAAAGTCCTCTTCTACCCATGGCCCAAAGCCTAGACTCCTCCTTTCTCCTCTGACCCCCGCCCCTTCCACAGCTACTGCAGGCTCCCCGGCCCCCTCACCCCTACCCAGATGCTCATGTTTCACAAAGAACCGAGCAAACTGCAAGGGAACGCACGGCACAACCGCGTCAGGTTTGACCTTCCCCTCAGCCCTGCCAGGGCCTGAGACACTCATTTATGTGCCTTTGACAGATTACTGGAGCCTTGGCTTCTGTTTTATGTAAGCTCTGTGTTCCTTCCACATGCTTGTTTATTCGCTTTTTCTCAAGTCGGGCAGACTGAACCACTGAAAACAGTGAATCTCCAGTGTGAGGGGTGTCTCTGGACTGGCAGGATCAGCATCCCCTGGGAACTTTTAGAAATGCCAATTCTCAGAACCCACTCCAGACATTCTGGGCCAGAAACGCAGGGGGCGGGGGTGGCGGCGGGGTGGGGGGGGGTGGCTGCGGTCTGTGTCTTAACAAGTCCCCAGGGAATTCTGATGCACTCGAGTACGACAGCCACTGACTTCAGAAGTCCAGGCTGGCAGCGGCCTTGAAGTCACTTGTTTTACATGGAAGAAACAGGCCCAGAGAGGGACAGACCCAGAGTTCTCTTAGTTCTGAGCTTCTTTTTGTCACTGGTCAGATAACCTGCATCAGGGTTTCCATGCAGACCTGCGCTAGGTGTTTATGGGCTGGGAAGAGGGAGGGACCTGGTTCTGTTGGGAGGAAGCGACAAGGGTCGCCACGGAGACCTGTTGATGCTATGGACTAATTACCTTGTGAAATGTTTTCCTTGCTGGAATTCCATCGGGTCCATCTCAAAAGCCTGACCTCCTCCTCTCCTCCACGAGGTGGCTCTAGCAGGTTGCATCACTGGTGCTGCCTGCCTCTGGTGCTGCAAGGGCCTCGCGGGGGGCGGGGCGGGGGTTCCATCAGGAGAATGGCAACTAAAACCTGATTCTCCTCCCTCCACACGCACCTGTGCTCCCCTCTATCGGCTCAGCCGCCACCCGCTTCTCCGCCTTTTCTCTGTGGTGGGAAGTTGTGTGGCATCTGTAATTGTAGGTGCAGCTCTCAGCCCTCTGAAGTAGCCCCTAGAGAAACTCGCGGGACCAGGCAAGGAAAAGCAGGGGGTCTCGGGAGTACGGTTCTGTTTGAAGTCTGACCGTGGGGAAAACGTGGGCACAAAGAGGTTAGAATTGAGCACCTGAAATGAAATAAGATATACAAAACACTTAGAGCAGTGCCTGACACTCAGTACATCCTAGGTGTCATGACAAGTTACAGTTTTTATATCACTTCCATAGATTATTCAGCAAAATGACTAAAAACTCCCATCTCCAGAGACAAAAGCGAGGACAGCGATTTATTTGCTGGGAAAAGCTAACTGGTCACTCATGTCCAAGTGTGGGGTGGTCCGTCAGGAAGGGCTTGGCTACGAGGGGAGACCAGAAGCTTCTTGCCCTAGGTCTGGCCTCCCTGGTGTCTGGCTGGGTGCATCCCTCCCTGGCCTGGCTCAGCTGGGGACGTGGGGGCATTCAGGGTAAGTCGTGCAGAGGGAGGCGAGTTAGCAGAGAGTTCATTGAAAATGGAGCTGAGGATGCGGGGTGCAAGCTAGAGGTCAGAGAAAACACAGGGAGTGTGTCACAGAACTTTCCAGCTGCCTCAGACGCCATCATGGCTTCTTACAAGCACGAGGAGGGGACTTGGAGAACCACTAGAGCGGGGCTCTCAGCCCTGGCCACCTAGCATCCCCTGGAAGCTTTACCACATGACAAGGCTCAGACCCCACCTACAACAAGTGGGGTCAGAATTTCCGGAGTGAGCCAGAGTTGTTTAAATGCTCCTCAGGTGAATCCAAGGGACAGCAGGGTTGAGAACCACTGCACTGGCCAGTTTCCTCTCTTGTAGGGGCACCTTCGGGCACAGGAAAGCAAGGTGACTTCCCCAAAGTCACAGGGGTAGTTGGTGGCAGAGCTGGAGGAGACCCAGGGCTCCCGCCTCCTTGCCCTGCACCACACACGCTGCCTGCTGGGCTTCCTGGAGGCCGGAGGCCCTTTCTCCAGTATTTCCCTCCTGTGCTTTCTCAGGAGACAGTGGTTGCTTGTTTCCTCTTGATATGTCTGTGGCAGCACTCTTGGTGGAACTGTGTGACAAAGTAGAGCAGCCTGCCTTTCCTCTTATTTTAATGCCCCCCTGACATCGTAGAGCTTCTCCCCGGGGTTGGGCCCTGTGGACCTAGTCATTCCCTTCCTAATCCCCTCTCACCTTCTCAGCAGTAAGTGGCGAGGGCAGCACCTCCCAAGGGACAAAGATTTTGTAGCGGTGGTATCAATTCTGGGTGCATCTTAGAACCACCTGGAGGAGACTCAAAATTACTGATGCCTCACACACCACCCCAGACCAATTAATTCAGAGCCTCCAAGGGCCTGGGCATCAGTATTTTTTATGTTCCTTGGTAATTCTAATGGGCTGAGAGTCACGGCTTTAGGGGTTTGCCACCCCCGAAGTGTCAGGCTTAGGAGGGACTTAAAGATCCATTGGTGGGGGCAATATGCAGTTATATAAAGAACTCCTACAGTTCAACAACAAAAAAACAATTAGATTTTAAAATGGACGAAGGACCTGAATACACATTTCTCCAAAGAAGGTATACAAATGGCCAATAAGCCCATGAAAAGATGGGCAACATCACTGATCATGAGGGAACTGCAGGTCAGTATGGCAATGAGAAACCACTTAATACCCATCAGGAAGGCTATTTTTTTTTCACAAACCATAGAAAATAACAGGTGTTAGTGAGGATATAAAGAAATTGGAACCCTTGTGCCCTGCTGGTGGAAAAGTAAAATGGTGAATTGCTATGGAAAACAGTATGGGGTTCCTCAAAAAATTAACCATAGAATTACCATATGATCCAGCAATTCCACTGCTGGGTGTATACCCCAAAGAATTGAAAGCAGGGACTCAGAGAGGTATTGTTTGTACACCCACGTTCATAGCAAAGGTAGAAGCAACCCAAGTGTCCAAGGGATGCATGGGTAAACAAAATGTGGTATATACATATAATGGAATATTATATAGTCTTAAAAAGGAAGGAAAATCTGACACATGCTACAACATGGATGAACTTTGAAGATATTATGCTAGGTGAAATAAGCCAGACACAAGAGGACAAATAGTGTATGATTCCACTATGTGAGGTAACTACAGCAGTCAAATTCATAGAAAGTGGAATAGTGGTTGCCAGGGGCTGGGGGAAGGGAAGGAATGTGGAGTTAGTGTTTAACGGGTACAGATTTTCAGTTTTGCAAGACGAAAAAAGTTTTGGAGATGGATGATGGTGATGGTAATACAACATTGTGAATGTACTTAATGCCACTGAACTGTACCCTTAAAAATGTTTTTTTTAAAAAAGCATTGGTCCTGGGTACTTCTGCCCCAGGTTCCAAAAAACAGTCTAGGTTCTTCTCCACCCAGCTCTATAGGATACCTGTGTTCCTTTCCTTTTCCTGTACAGTTTTTGCCCTGGCTCCAGCCGAGCACCTGGAGAAGCTATAAGGAAATGCCTGTTTGCTTAGCCAAACTAAACCAGGGCCAGGTGAGCCCTGGGGCAGATGTCCTGGAGGAGAGGGCCAGTGCCCATGGTGACCCCGGCTTGTTTACAGGGAGTTCTGTCTTATGGGGGCTCCTGTCATCACCTAGACGGCCTTAGGAACAGCTTACCCAGGCTGGGGAAGGTGTGAAGGTACGGAGCAGTGGAGAACAATGGGCTCTGGAGGCATGTACCGCCAACAGCCTGAAGATGCTAGGCAAGTCTGTGATGCTGTGGACTTATATTAAGTGTGACGTCAACTCGTAAAAATACCTGACGTTTATGGAGTCTTACTACGGGCCAGGTTCTGCGTTCATGCTTTAATGTTTTCCTCATTTTACAGACAAGGAAACCAGGTCTTAGAAAGATCAGGTAACTTGCCCATAGCTTACTAGTGGTAGATCTAGATTTGAACTCAGGTCTGTCCATTCCCCAAGGTCTCTCTTCACAATGCTCTATGACCTCCCAAGTCTGAAGGCGTTTGAGACAGCTACTTTAGTTTGTTATCCTTCACTCTGACTCTACTCCCTTGGATTTAACCAGTCTAGCTGGGTGAAGGTTGAGAGAGCGTGAGCCCCGTACACACGGAAGCACATACTGCCTTCCCACTCTCTCTCTCCCCTCTGACCTCCTGTGCTCCCTTCCCTACGGGCAGTAGCGGCAGACAGATTTCATCCTGTGTGTGCTTTGCCCGCTAGAAAAAGCCTGGTGTCCCTGGCTGGAGCGGACAATGGCCCCGAGCAGCACTCTGGCTAGCAGGCTGAATGGGGTCCAGCTCTGCTAGGGGCCAGCCAACCACTGGAGCTGGTCCAGCCTGTCCAGCAGATTCACTGCAGGATGGGAACCCCCTGCACTTTCTGCTTCCAGGGGCCAGAATGTGCCTTTCCTATCTGCTCTGCTGTCGAATGCAGACACTTACAGGCTCCTCCTGTCTACCGACTCTGGGGGGTCTACTACAAGTCTCTCTTGCTTTTCAGTGTAATTCTGCATTAGGAGCAACTAGTCAACAACTAAACTCTCACGGTTTTCGTTTACTCCGTAATGCCACCCATGGGGCTGTACCACGGGAAGCTGAGAAAACAAATTGAAGGATGAATAGTCCCCAAACATTGCCTTTCAAGAATGAAGTGACGTGTTAAAACTACAGCTTGCTGGTCTCCACTCCTACTCCATTTGCAGAGGACCACATCTGTAATTGACCAGCTGTGAGGCAGCCACTTTGAAATCCAGGACTCACCCCCCCACCCCATAGGACAAAATTATATGTGAAAGTGTGATGGATGAGGATGGGAATAAGTTTCCATGCTAGCCTACAAAATTTTATTTAAGAGTAACATAACTGAATATAGTATGTTTGCAATGAAAAATAGTGGTAAGGTTGTTTTTAAAAGTCACTATTGAATAAGAATAACTAAACCCAAAAATTAATACATTTGAATGAGAAATGTAATTAACTTGAGGGCTGACACTTCTTGAAGAAAAGTGTGTTTTAAGATAGATGGAGATGTATTTGTAGAGACTCTAAAAGGAGCTCCTAGTCATTTTTCAGAATTATAACAGGTTAGAATTTAAAATTTTTCTTTTTATAATTGAGTAGAAGTGGTCCTTGATTAGATTTCATTTTACTTCAGAACATTGAATTTTATGGGCTCTTAGAATCGTAGAATTGAAAAGCACCCTGAAAGTCTTCTGGTTCACTCTCTCCCCTAATATAGGACCCCCTCTTAAAATGTCTCTGTTGGGGGCTTCCTTGGTGGCGCAGTGGTTGAGAGTCCACCTGCCAATGCAAGGGACACAGGTTCGTGCCCTGGTCTGCGAAGATCCCACATGCCGCGGAGCGGCTGGGCCCGTAAGCCATAGCCGCTGAGCCTGCGCGTCCGGAGCCTGTGCTCCGCAGTGAGAGAGGCCACAACGGTGAGAGGTCCGCGTACCGCAAAAAAAAAAAAAGTCTCTGTTGGGTGGTCAGCCAAGCATTACTTGAGCACTCCCAGGGATGGGGAGCTCATTACTTATAGAGGAAGCCTGTTGTATTTTGGTACAATTCTAATGGTTGGAAAATTCCTCTTACTCAGTGCTGAAATCCAGGTCCTTTCTGTTCATTCTCCTCCTATGCCCTCCTCCCCAGCCCCCCACTTGAAACCCACCAGCCCTAATTCTCATTCTCCAGCCCCTTCTGATCTTCATCTAGAACAAAGTAATTTGATTTGCATCTAAAATGATAGACCCTTCTTTCCTTGGGGAGAATTTCATTAGAGCCTATCAATTTCTCCATACATCTTTTATTAAATCCTTAGAGCAGAAAAAAACATTATGGATTAAATTCAACAATCCTAGACTGTTTAAGGTGATTATTTGTGTGTGTGGTTTTTTATTGAAGTATAGTTGATTTACAGTGTTGTGTTAGTTTCAGGTATACATATTCTTTTCCAGATTCTTTTCCATTATAGGTTATTACAAGATACTGAATACAGTTTTCGGTGCTATACAGGATCCTTGTCATTTATCTAATTTATATATAGAAGTGTATCTGTTAATCCCAAACTCCTAATTTATCCCTTCCCCACCCCCTTTCCCCCTTGGTAACCATAAGTTTGTTTTCTATGTATGTGAGTCTGTTTCTGTTTCATTAGTAAGTTCATTTGTGTCATATTTTAGATTCCACATGTAAGGGACATCATATGGCATTTGTCTTTCTCTGTCTTACTTCACTTAGTATGATAATCTCTGTGTCCATCCATGTTGCTGCAAATGGCATTATTTCATTCCTTTTATGGCTGAGTAGTATTCCACTGTATGTATGTGTATGTGTGTGTGTGTGTGTGTGTGTGTGTGTGTGTGTGTGTATATATATATATACCACATCTTCTTTATCCATTCATCCGTCAATGGACCGTTAGTTTGCTTCCATGTCTTGGCTGTTGTGAATAGTGCTGCTATGAACATTGGGGTGCATGTATCTTATCAAATTAGAGTTTTCGTCTTTTCCAGATATACGCCCAGGAGTGGGATTGCTGGATCATATGATAACTCTGTGTTTAGTTTTTAAAGGAACCTCCATACTGTTTACCCCTGCACATCGGTGCCTCGGTCTCTCACACACCTCTGATCTCATCTCCTTTTCTCTGGGCTCAGGCTTAGTGGTAACTGCCTTCCACTCTGAGGCTCTCAATGGGCTGGTCCTTTTTCCTGGTTATTCCCTGCCGTCATTCATATTGTTACTTGTTCTAAAGTAGCATTTTTTTAACCTTTTATCCATATCCTCCTGATTTACCTCTAGAATCCCTTCCAGTTCTAAAACGTCTGCTTTTTTTCTCTCCACATCAGGAGAGAATCACTTTAGCAACCTAAAGTGATTAGCCTAAGTATCCTATGTTTAATCCATCCAGGCATAGCATAAATATCCTCATTTTGAGGTCCAATTTATTAGGTTGAACCACATGAAATTGCCATTTTTGTAGTCAAAACTGGTTGAAAGTCAGCAATTTTAAATGGTTCAATCTAATACGTTACAATCAGCCTATCTTTTTCATAGACGTGTACTTGCAAATCTTTGAGAAAACAGGGGAGGGCTTTGTACTCAGGGTGTCAGATGGGCCAGGAAGAGGACAGGGTGTGGAATGAGTAGAAACTCACTTCATCTTGGTTTCTGCATTTATAAGGGAAGCTGATAAAAATTACCCATCTCTCAGAGCTGCTGGGAAGCTCAGAGGAGGCAATGTTTAGGAAAAGTGATTTTAAACTGCGAAGTTGGTCTTTTTGTTATGTGTACAGGCTAATTGTTGAGAATAAAACAAAAGCGACCCTGCTATGCACAAGGCTTTACAATGGTACGTGGTAGACCATACAATGACATGATGAGAGGTGTGGAGTAACTAAGAGTCTCGGGGTAGAAAATCTGGGGGGTCTGAATCCTGGCTCAGATACTGACTAGTTGATAACCTTGGACAAGATACTTAAAATCTATAAAATGGGCAATAATGCCCACTTCCCTTGAGTCAGACTTCTAGCCTATGCTTACCACCCTAGAGGCAGTCAATGAATGTTAATTTCCCTGCCTGCCCTTTGTTCTAGTTCTGATACCTCTGTAGGGAGGTGTCTAGAGTATTTCCAGCCTGAATCTTCTCCAGGGGTCAAGGGGTCAAGGTTCTGTTTCTAGTTCCATCCATAGGTTTTGCAAAGGCCTGACATTGTCTCTACTCTGCACCCTCCCCTCTCTCTCAGTTTCCATTCCTGGCCTACTCTGGGCCCTTTCTGCAGTCTACCAACAGCAGGTCCATCTGGCTCTATGATTTCCCAAGAAATAATGGTTTACTCCTCTTTTCTAACTTTCTTTTGTCTTCTACCCAGTGGGTAGAGATTATATACGACATATTTAAGCTGAAAATTCAACTTATTCCCTGGCTTGTACCTCTCAATGCACTGTTCTTTCAGTGATTAACTCTGGTTGTTAAAGGTAACATTCCGACCACACCATAGAGATGGGCCAACCTATGTGAGGAGGGCTGTGCTCAGATGTTGAATGTCGGGCTGGGCATGAAGGTGTCCTTCGTTAATTCAAAGAGGAGAAGGGCATAGGGCAGTTTTGTAAAAACTGCCTTATTTTATTTTTAACTGAATTTCTTCCACTTACCTGTCTATGTTAGGATGGGCCAGAGATGGCTCAATAGTTATTGACCAACTGGAAGCCCTCCCAGGACAGTTTCAGGAAGAGGGAGATATAGGTGCCATTCAGTCCACACTCTTCCCTCCTTTGTTTCCATTTAAAACTAAGGGAGCAACAAAGACAATTAGAAATTGCCCCAAGACTACTTTGTTCTGGGTGAGATGTCCTACCTAAGACCAGCTACCATCTTTCTGATACTATTTAGGACATCAAAGGGCTTGGAATCAAGGCCTCAAATAGGAAAATGTCAGACCAGGCCACATCCTCCTTTAAGTACACCCCAGTGCAGTGCTGCCTCCAGGAAGGACTGGCGCAGGAGGAGATGTTGCATTATCAAGAGAAGGAACTGATGTCTCTGGGGCCCCCTGCAGAGATCCTGCCCCTCTCCTTTTTGCAGCTGGCCTGCTGAGACTTAGCTCATGCCAGACACCTGTTTCAACAGCACTTTCATGCCTCCTGGTGTCCACTGTACATCTGTGAAATGTGCGTGAGGATGATGCCTCTTATCATCCAGAGCGGAGGGAGGGTGAGGCTTGAATAGCGTCTTTGCTCCTTGCAGCCTCGTGAGCAAGCTCAGAGCTGGTGGAGCTCAGAGCTAAACTGAGAGCCTCGGATTCAACTAGAGAGGAGAGGTTGCCACTGATGGTGCTTGCCTAGGAGAAGCTGGGGATAGATGACGGAGAGGAGGTCACTCCAGAAAACAGAACTTTCCCCAAAGGGAAGTTGATGCAGTTTTGTCTTGCTAGAGCTAGCTAAGCTGAAACCACTTTCCCCACAAAAGAGCAGGGGACCCAGAAATGACATGCACTGGATGTGGCTTGGGAAGCAGAGAAGGAGCGACAGTGGTCTCGTAGCTGGGGGTGTGCCCACCCTATCTGCTTAGGGAAGGTCACAGGTGAGAGGATCGTAAAGGTCGTGAGGAACAGCCCTTGCGGGCCTCGGCCTCAGGAGCTCTCAGCGGCGGGATTCTGATGCTGCTTGGCCAGCCAGTGTCAGGATCCTCCTCAGGCCACCTCAGTGCCTTCCCCTGTGTCACTCAGACCTTGAAAACAGCTACCCCTCCTCCAGGACCCTTGTAGGATTGCAACTGCAGTCTGAACCCAAACTCTGCAGCATGTATGAGGAGTGCTTCCGTTTGCAAGTCTCGCCATGTTTCATACCAGCTCCCTGCCCGCCAGCAGCAGAGAGGCTGTCCACTCATGGACCAGCCTGCTCCTTTTCTTGTACTTGCCTTTGGGATAGGACTGGGCTGCCTAGTTTCCCCACCATTGTCCCCCAGCCCCAGCCAGGAACACTGATTCTGATACCACATCCACTTGCCTTACTCTCCACAAGGCCCTGAAGGCCACAGGAGGTATGGGTGCCTACTTTTGTACACAGGTGGGCACGTAGATAATTACCATTGCTGGCTCCCGTATGCAGTGGGAGGCCAGAGCTCAGCTCAAACAGTCCATAGCCCCTGTCTCACTTCAAGTAATAACAAAGTCCCTTCTGTGGCTGCAAGGAGGCTCCTGCAGAACCCGCCCCAGAGCCTGTTCTCTGATTTCATCTCCTCTGTCTTAGTTTCCTTCTGCTGCTATAACAAATTACCACAGACTTAGTGGCTTCAAACAACACACGTTTATTCTCTTATAGTTGTGTAGGTTAGAAGTCCAACATGGGCTCTAGGGGAGAGGCTGTTTCCTCACCATTTCCAGCTTCTAGAGGCCAGCTGCATTCCTCAGCTCATGGCCCCTTCCTCCATCTTCAAAGCCAGCAACGTTGCATCCCTCTGGTCCTTCTTCCAAAGTCACATCTCCTTCTGACAACAGTGGGAAAGGTTCTCTGCTCTTAAGGACTCGTTTGATTACATTGTGCTCACCTGGATAATCCAGGATACCCTCTCCCCATCCCAAGGTCCTTAATCACATCTGCAAAGTCCCCTTTGCTGTGTAAGGTGACATATTTACAGTTTCTGAGGATTAGGGTGCGGACATCCTTGTGGATGTTTTTTCCTACCAAATCCTACCACCTCCTGACCAGCCTGCCTGACTGAACGCTTCCCCAGATGAGCCAGACACTCTGCTAGGCAGCACCCACCCCTTCTGTTCCCTCTGCCTGGAACGCTCCAGGTCCTCAGATACCTGGACGGCTGTCACCACAGTTCCTTCACATCTCTGCTTGAATGTCACCTGATTAGAGAGGTCTTCCCTCACTCCCACCCTCTTCCATCCCACTGTGTACCCCTTTTCCTGTTTTATTCTTCCTCATTGCAATTATGGCACTACATGACATATTTATTAACGTTTGTTGTCTATTCCCCATACTGCAACCCCCCAGATTTCCTGTACAAGTGCAGGGATTTTGTCTATTTTGTTCATTACTCTGTCCCTGGTATCAAGAACAGTAGCTGGCATAAAAGAAGTTACTGTAAATATTTATAGGAAGGAAGGGAGAGAGGGAAGAAAAGGAAGGAAGGAGGAAGGGAGGGGAAGAGAAAGGACCATGAATCAGGGACCCCTGAGAGAGTTCATGTGTGAAGGGCGAGGCTCAGTGTGTCCTCCATCCCCTGAGAACTGTAGAGGAAACCGGCCAAAGCTTTATCAGGGGAGCCTGAGGATGGGGATATAGGGAATGATGTTCTGATGCTAGGAGTTCTGAGTGAGAATGTCTTTGAAATCCTGCTTCCTGGGAAATCTTCTCTGGGGACACATGGGTTAAGCACCTCTCCTTTATCTGGAACGGTTGAAAACTCAGAAATATAAGGATGGGCAGTGTCTTCCACGTTCCCTCCTATTAATGAAAGCTTCCTTAAATTGACCTGAGTTACATCAAGGCAAAATCCACTTTGCATTTAATGTGTCAGAGACCTCTTCATTGCACCCATGAATCTACATGCTGCTGCAGCTGCTATTTCTGCCTGTGGGAGGGGAGGGGGCATTGACAGTTGGAATGAAAATAGCATCCCTCATAGTGGACACTTAGCAACGGCAAGCCTTCCCAAATTGGAACTCAGAGTGATAGACGGGCACTTCTTACTGTCCGAGTTTGGGAACACTTTGACCTACTTAGAAGTGAACGTTTTTGGAAGTAGATAAACCTGGAGTGGTTTGTTTTTAGCAACTCCAGCTGCAGTCATCTCTCACTTTGATAAATAGCTTGTCTCCTCCTGAGCTCGGATCTCCAGGAACCCGTCCTGGCTGCCCGCAGATCCACCCCAGAAAAGCATGAGCACTGGTTGTTCTGGGGGAGACACCCGGGTCCTTTGTGAAACCCCACAGCCTTTTCAGCATCGCCTGGACTACCCTTTCCTGGGGCTTGGTTCAGTTCAGAGGGTGATCAGGCATGCTTCCTTCCTGAAAAACAGAAGGCGAGCCGAGGCTAAGCTTTTTGCGCATAAGTGAGACAGCCAGAAGGAGGCAGACACTTGTCAGCTGGGCAGGCAGAGGGGGAGCGAGGGACACCTTTACAGGGCATAGTTGAAGACAGATTGGACGAGCTCAGTGGTGGTTTAGTCCTTGGAGTCTGGGAGCTGTCGCTAGGTGGATGGAGGCACCCACGGGACCAGCAGGTGTGCAGTGGTTAGACCACACTAAACAGGTGTAGTTAGGAGAAGAGATTACTATGCATAATGCTGGCAGTCATGCTTTCCTGTAGACGTTACTATTAACATAACACATATAACCTGGGAATGGTTGTCCACATGGACGTTATACAATTTTGAAAGACGTATTTGGAGTTCTAATTAAATACAGAAGCAATGTACAAATTGCACCTCCTTTCTTCTAATAAGTGTTTCTGGTCACTGATAATCATTATTCCTCACACAAGGATGAAACCTCTACTTTATGTCCAGTCTTGGTCTGCCTCCAGTTTCCCTTTTCTGCCACAGAAAAATTGAACCAACTGCTTTCCTAGAACTCACCTTGTTCTTGTCTTTGCTCAGGGAACAGTCATTCAATTTCTGTTTCTCATATAATTTTCCCGTTATAAATTCCCATATACAGGTTAACCTAGTGACTTGCAGATAGTAGGTATTCAAAAACCAACTCTTTGTTGTATAAATGATCAGTACTTGAAAAGAACCTCAGAGTTTTAAGCCACAGTCAGAAATGGAGGCCAGGACAGGATAATATGGGGAAAATTATGAACCACCCTGGTATCAGGCAGTTCACAGGCCAGAAATCTACACAGGGAAGATGAGGGTTAAGGAGCATGCGGTTAGTAACTAGAGAGTGTCGCGGGTCGTGGGAGGATGTCAGAGTCTGAGAAAGTGAAAACATTTGAGTCCAGATGCTCCCTAAACTCTGTAGGTACCACGCAGGAAGTAATCCCAGAGTCCCAAGGTCCATGGTCCTTTGCCCTGACTTCTTACTGAAATCACGTGCAGAGCTTTTTACAAACTCTAGATGGGAATCTGGATCAGAATCTGGGAGTGGGTGCTGGAAGAGAGATGTACTACTGGAGGAAAAGGCAGGTAAGTGACCGGTTGGGGTGGAGCTGCCCACAGTCCCCAGAAACCACGCCCACAGCCCTCACCTGGCATATTCTGGAGAAGGCGTGTACTGTACTTGTCGCTGTAGGAAGGTTCTCACAGGAATCTCTAGGCCTGAGTTGGGGCATAGTTGCTATTGCCTTCTCTCTCTGGGCTGAGCTCTCAATAAGAAATCTGGATAAATGTGATTTTGGAAAACTCAGTTCCTGCAAATCTGAGGAGCATAAGTCTAAAGGACAAAATTGGACACATGTCTGTTGGTGAAAAGGGCAGATGCCTGAGGTCATGGTCCAGCGTTCCTGAAGCCTGTGGCTAACTTGAGGGGAGAGGGCAGACCCACTAGTCCCTGGTACCAAGCCCAGCATTGTGGTATACCGGGCCCAGTATGTGTGCAGGCTGAGACCAGCAGGAATTCTTTGGGGTTCACTGTTGTGGGAAATGGAGATGAGATAAAATCGACACATCAGTAGGCAGAGAGCCTAATTCATGTAAGGTAGACTTTGATCGGAAGCATAACTGAAGACAAACTGCCAAAAATAAGAATAAGATTGAACCATCTGTTTGGAAATTAGGAACACTCCAAAGATATTGCTGTAGCTCAGAGGTTCTTAACCTGAACTTTGGGAGTAGGTGGAGTGGAGTCTGAAAACCTTGAGATTATAGAGGTTCAACTGCCTTATACAAAAGAAGATGTTTACTTGGGGGGCTCAGATAAGGTCCAGGGATAGATAAGACTTTGGAGGAAAAGCGTATTCAGGTGATGGCATCAAACCTCACACACAACCCGCTACCTCGCTCTCATTTCATCTCTTTCCTCCATGTTGGCTTTATTCTCAGGCAGCTTCTGCTTATGTAGTTATGGCAGGATGGCCTCCATCTGCTTTACATTAACATTCCACCAACTTAGAAATCTTCTGGGAAGGGATTGCTGCTTTCCCAGTAGTTCTTGCTAAGGTCTTCCGATTTATTATCATTGGCTGAAATGGAGTCATGTGCTAAATCTGAACCAGTCCCTGTGGCTGGCTGGCCGAGCCCGGGTCATGGGCCCATCCTTAGAGTGGAGGGTGGACAGAGGGAGGAAGTCAACTACATCCACAGACATGGTCTGAGAATGGAGGAGAGCTGGTTCCTCAAAGAAAAATCAAGGTGCTATTACAGAAAGAAGGGGGTGTAGATTACAAACAGATGGGAGAGACTTTGCTAACTAATGGTTCTCAAAGTGTGGCCCCTGCACCAACAACATCAACGTCACCTGGAAGCTTGTAGCAATGCAAATCCTCAGGCCCCACCCCAGACCTACTTAATCAGAAGGTCTGGGAGCGGGCCCAGTAATCTGTGTTTGAACTCACTATCCAGGTAATTCTGATGCGCACTCAAGTTTGAGAACCAGCACACCACACCACCAATGGTTCTCAAACTGTGCTGCATCTTACAAACACCTGAGGCGCTTTAAAAAAATACTGATGCCCAGCCTCACCCAAAGGGGAATTAATCTGAATCTTGAGAGGGTTGGAGGGAGGAAGACCCAGGCATCAATGGTTCTTCAACTTTGGTTCCACCCTGGAGTCACCTGGAGAACCTTAAAAAAAAAAATTCTAATACCTAGAATTTAGAAAATCTTCCCTGATGATTCTATTAAGCATCTGTGTTTAAAAACCATCTCCCTACCACCCCCTCCATATTGTCCTGAGGACAATTACAACATCTAGATGTAAGTTAGAGGATTCAGGCCCCTATTTTCTCAAATCCCTCAACTCAAAACTCGGTCAGATATCTGACATCGATTCCCTTCTCTTTCACGTTCATGTTGAATCTGTCCTAGTGGCTAGCTCCACAAGGACTGGGATTGTTTTTGTTCGTGAATGTAGACCCAGTGCCTAGAACAGAGCCTGGCATATAGTAGGCACTCAGTAAGTGTTTGCTGAGTTAATGAATTGGTCTGAAATCAGTCAGTGTCCCAGTAGTGTTCAAGACTTCCTCGCTGGGTTGTAGACATCACTGGTATCATTCTGGAAGGCACACGAGGATGGCAGTGGGACTCTTGGGTTATTGATGCCTAGCCAGTCTCCAAAATGTGCTGACCATATCAATTCAAGATGGGTAGGTGTTCCTAATGGTTTTATGCCTTTAAGTTGACAGTAGGATGGGTTCCTGGGTTATAATAAGGACCAATGGAAACATGCCTGATGGATCCTTTTCACGGAGACTAAGACTACTTTAGAGTCTACTTGTATTCTGATTTTTTTTGAAGTTATACAATATTATATAAATTACAGGTGTACAACACAGTGATTCACAATTTTTAAAGGCTGTACTCCATTTATAGTTGTTATAAAATATGTGCTGTATTCTCTTTGTTGTACAATAGATCCTCGAAGCTTATTTTTTACCTAATAGTTTCCAGGACTCTGATTTCTGAAGCAAGGGCTGAATCTTCCTCAGACATCTGATTCAAGCCAGTTTCTACACGATGATGTTGTCAGCCTCTTGCAAAAGATTATGATGGAGAGATGATCCAGTGTCACTTAAACACAAAGGCCCAGAGAGGTTTAAGTAAAAAAGGAACTGGTTACTCACCAAGCAACTTTGAAGCATTTTTGAATTCCTATGAGAGTGCCCCAAAAGTATTCAAGGAGGCGGATTGGGTGGGTAGACCAAATATGGACTCCTGTATCATAGCATCCAGACAGTGGATCACAAGCAAACAAAGTTCACTTTTCGAAGGGCTGAAGGTGCTGGCCATTTTCTGCTCTGGGCTTGCAAGAACAGCAAAATGGGTGTTATATTTGGTGATATAGAAGAGAGAACTAGACAACAGTACTGCTTGCCACATCCCGCAGTAATTCAAGCTGTCGAGATGAGACTGACCGATAGGATGATCAGTGAATTCCGGAATCTGGGGTGTGGGCTGCCTGCGCAACTTTCATTTCGCTGTTTCACATGTGGAGCACCAGGGGTACATTTCTTGCTCGACAGTGAGATTCTTATATAACACTTGCCAGGAGGGGCCATCAGGGAGGTGGCAGTGGTAGAACTAGAAGTTAGATTTTGACTTTGGGTTCTGCTCTTCCTACATGGTGAAGCTTTTTAGAGTTTCTCTTAAGAGTTAAAGCATCGAAGCCTCATCATCATTCATTCATTTAGTTTCTTCAGATTTAAAAGAGGACCCTACCTTATAAGGTTTTTTGGTGTGGATAAATGACCTAATGTATAGAAGGCAACCAGGAAACTGCTTGGCACAAATAAATGCTCAATAAATGCTAGCTGTTGTTACTCATGAAGGTGTGCTACTGTGTTTACTGAGCATCGACTGTGTTCCAACCATGTGGCAGGTGCTGCAACACAAATAAGGCCAAAACCTAAGCATGGTTCAAACTGAGAAAGGAAGCCCCAAATCTTAGTAACTCCTAAAGTCTTGTCCTGTGGCTGTCCTTCTTCCAGGTTGGAATTGAGTGATCAAGCTTCTGGTTTTTGTCCCTCTTACAAACTTCCCTTTTTTTTTTTTTTTTTTCCTGATGAATGGGCTACTTTGAGTGCTGTATGTTTCCAGCCATCCCTTTTCCTAAATCTGGATGCCAAGGAATGGGAGAGACGCTTTGTGAGTGATAAACGCAGTGGCTCATGGGAAGGTCCAGTTGGTGTGGTGCCGGTGGGCTTCTCGGGGGGTCGGGGGCATGTGAGCTTGACCTCGAAATATGAAAAGGCTTAAAAAGGAAACGGATAGGGGTTTAAGTAAAGGGATGATAGACCCACTGGGTGTGGTTGGGGGGTGGTGAATGGACATCTTCCACCATGAGTAAGGTGTCTGCAGTTTCTCTGTAGGCACTCACTCAACTGGAAGTATAAAACATCTCTCTAACAGCTACTTCATGGATATGTGTTTTTAAATTCTCTTAGCAATCCTGTAACATGGGAATTCTTTTTTTTTTTTTTTTTTTTTTTTTTTTTGGTATACGGGCCTCCCACTGTTGTGGCCTCTCCTGTTGCGGAGCACAGGCTCCGGACGCGCAGGCTCAGCGGCCATGGGTCACGGGCCCAGCCGCTCCGCGGCATGTGAGATCTTCCCGGACCAGGGCACAAACCCGCGTCCCCTGCATCGGTAGGCGGACTCTCAACCACTGCGCCACCAGGGAAGCCCCGGGAATTCTTTTTCCTTCTTTTATTTTTTAAATGAGGAAACTGAAGATCAAAAGAGTGAAATGACTCATCTAAGGTCAGACAGCTACTAGGTGACAAAACAGCTTTGAACTTCCGTCTTATGGTTTCTTTCCAATACTGAGCTTTCCCACAACATCATTACCACCCCGGAGCTGATAAAAAGAGGAGGCACAATTATCATTAATTATTAGCCTGAAATATTAAAAAGAAGGAACGAAAAGCGTAGGTGAAGGTGTTTTCAACACAGAGGGGGCTGTCCATGTTCGGAGGCTGAGGAGAAGGAGGGGGTGAACCTGTCAGAGAAAAAGCACTACTGAGTCTCGAACCTTCTAAATCTGCTTCTCTCCCACCTCTTTGGCCTCATTGGATTGCGGATTTTAAGCCAGAGCTGATTGTGGCGGCCTTTGAGGAGAGGAAGCTGCACTAAAGGGGAAGCACCTGTTTTGCGCCTGTTTTGTGTACGCTCCTCCTCCCCTTGCGTGCCCCGTGCCAGCGGTCAGAGCGGCCTTGCATAAGGCTCTGGGCCACGCTGCCGGTGGGACTCGGGCAAACAGCTGGACTTTGGAACTCCGCCCCCAGCGCCGCCCTCCCCGCCGGCCCCTCCCCTTCTCCCCAAGGTGGCCCTGGCTCCCAGAAAGTCGGAGTCGTTGCCGCGGTGCGTGAGAGGAGGGCGGGAAGGGACGGCCGAGGTTGTGAGCTGGCTTCGGGGCCGCGCGGCCGCGGCGGCCTGCCTGCTGCGCTCCCACAGCGGCGGGCACCCCGGGCCATGCGGGAGCGCTGGGGCCGCGCGGCAGCATGAAGGGCGGCGACCGCGCGTACACCCGAGGTCCCTCTTTGGGGTGGCTCTTGGCGAAGTGCTGCTGTTGCTTCCCTTGCAGAGGTGAGTGGCTGTCGGTGCTAAGCCTTCTTTTTAGGCAGAGACCGGGCAAGCTGAATATGGGGTGGCGGGGTGGGGGGGAGTAGACCGTGGTCTGGGGAAAATGCGGGTGGGGAGGGGAGCACGGCAAAGGGAGGGTTTGCTCCCAACTGTGTTCATTGCAGTTTCTGCGGCACGAAGCGGTTCGCTTGCTCTCCACTCTCAAGGAGCTTCTGACTTGGATGCGGAGCTGAAGTTTGGGAACTCAGTTACTTACCGGCGACTTTGGATGCTGGGCTCCAGCCAGCAGAGGGGTTGGGGCGCGGATGCGAGGGAGAGGGAGAGGCCACTCGGAGCTCTGCGCGTCCCTGTAGTGGCAGAGTCACACTTTTCGTGCTCTCATTTACATATGGACCTCAGCCGCGGGGTTAACAGATGACTCTTAGCTATAGGAATGTTTGACACTTGTCTCTACACCAGGAAATATTTTCGCCAAGTGACAACTTTCTTTGGGGACTAGAGCGGGCTTTTGTCTGCCAGGGCTTTGGCAGGTCACCGTGGGTCTGCGGCTCTGGGCCGGAGCTTGGCTCATTAATTAACCAAGAACTCTCTATGTACCCAATTAAGACTGTATTTAATTATTCTGCTAATTTTAGTGTTGTCGAGGAGACTTGCAGGAAGCAACTAATTTCCCCAGAATCAGCCTGCAAAACACGATGGTGAGAAGGATGACAGAAGGAAAGTCATCAATGTGTAGCCTATGCTGAAAAAGAAATCGAGCCCTTCCTAGACAGAGTTAACAGATGTACCTAACACAGTTCATGTCACTTTAACACCTCAGCTTGGAGGGTGGGGGAGATTCTGTTTCTGTGTGGTTAGAAGTGAGAATATAGGCTCTCACTTGACATAAGCCTTTTTAAAATTTCACCTATTGGGTGTCTCGCCTCCACCCCTATTTGCAATGCCCCAGTCTCCTTACCCATCCTCGCCTAATGAGTCCTGATGGAACTCTCTGGGAGTTACTGGTGAATAAACTTCATCCAAGTGACCGCCGAGTTCTCTGTGCTCACCCCACGCATAGCCCTGACAAATTCTCCATCCTAAGCAGATAGGAGACTACAAAAACTAATTAAATCTGAAGGACCTTTCCCCAAGTCATTAAGGTTCATAATTTCAGCGTCAGATTCTCTCAATCCTGCATTTAATTAGAATAGCTTGGAACTGAGTAGTAGCTAACTCTCAAAATCAGAATTCAGAGGGAGAAGGAAGTTTAACAGGCCAGGGACCCTCACAAAAATCCAAGCCTAGTTCAGAAACATTCAGAACCAAGGCTGGGAATTGAAGCAAGGGGGTATTAAAAGGGAGAGGAAGCAGGAAATGGCCAAAGGGAATCCGAGTGGGTGGGTTTGCGCTCAAGGCTGGGCTGCTTTCATGGTGAAGGGTTTCCAAGCAGGATTTCTTGGGAGTCCATTTCCTGTCCAAAGGCAGAATTTGGGAACGTGGGCGGTGCTTATCTAAAGGCCCTGCAGCTGCCTCCTTGAGTCCAGATGTGTGACAGCCGCAGCTCCCTTACAGAGTAATTCTCCAGGGGTCTCTCAGCCTTTGCTTTGTTTGTGAATTGCCCTGGCGGGCTCTCCGTGTAGCGGTGAGAGGAGGGGGCAGGGAGCCCCCTTGGGGTGCCTGCTGGGTCGCCTCCTGTCTGCAGGACTGGGAAAGCGGCGGCTGCAGGCTCTGTGGCTTGCAGGGGGTGGGGGGGCGGGGGTTGCTGGAGCCAGAGCTGGAGGAGACCATCGTCTCTCAGCTGAAGACAGAGGGAGGCAAAAGGCCCAAGCCGTGAAAGCAGCTTAAAAGGGAGAAGGAGGGTAACAAAGGCGGGTGCCTCTTGCCTTCTCCCTCTTCAGTCCTTATTCTTTGCCACATCTGAAACATGTGAAGATGGAAAACTGGGGCTCCAATCTGAGAAAGATGGTGGGGGTCGTGACTCAGCCACCCTTCCAAGAGCCCCTGGCAGCCGCTGGACAGGATGATGTGTCTGAGGTGCTGGGCACTGCCCGGGGGCTCCCTGAGTCTGCTCTAACAGCAAGGAGAGCTCAGAGTCCCCACCCAGCCCGAAGGCATATATTCGAAGCAGACTGTAAAGATAATGTCTTATACTGAGCTTGAATGCAGTGTCCAGAGCCCCAGAACTCCATAGGAAGAAGCTTGCCCAACTGCAACACAGAGAAGGGTTCGGGCGAGAGGCTGAGAGGCTGATGGGAGTGCAGGGCATCTACACCAGGGACGGTTGGCCTCCCTTTTCAGTTAAACCAGTTCCTCTGGTTGTACAGGTGACTGTGAAGCTAATGGTTTAGAACTCACTACTATGGTTCCTGAGTCAAGGGGCCTTGACTAACTGGCTTCCAGTCACTCAGCATTTAAAGGACACCTCCTTCTAAAGTCTGGGACAAAGGAACCAAGAGGAAGTGGAATGTTCTGGTTCTTTTTGACACAAAGCTAAGCTATCCTGGACTTGCTCTGGTGAATCCTAAGTGGTTGTAATTGTTAACACTAGGGTAAGAGTCAAGGATTTAGTGACGTACCTGTGTGGCCTTTAAAGATCATATTTGAGAAAAATATGGACGAAGTTAGTGGAGCTTGTCTTTGGATTTGGAAAAGTGAGGAAGGCAACTCTCTTGTGTTCTTCTGTTCCAGTTTTTGGTTCTATTGAGTATGGGTGTGGCAAAGTGGTTTGATGAAAGATGACCTTCCTTCCGTACCTTGAAATAAGTATTGAAGGGCAGGAAAACTGAAAACCAAGGGTAGAACAGACATAGAGATGGGTGAGAAGGAAGAAGGACAGCAAATACATTTATAACTGCCTTTTTGGAAGTGGAAAATAGCCAAACATGAAATAGTGGCATGTGTGTGTCTGAAGGGTGATTGATCACTGATGTCACGCTCTGTGGGAAATTTCAGGATTTCTTTGACTACTTCGACTTTCCTCTATAGCTGAAGGAGTGGGTCCATTCTGGGTTATCCTTTAGTGATCTTACAATTTGAAAAAGCAACTTGTTTCCGAGTGACAGAAAGGATTTCAAGTCACCTGGAGGGTTGCCAAGTCATGTGCTACAGACCAGAATTTGTGACTTCTTAGATCATGGAGCCTAGAGACTTTTCAGACCTTGATAGTTGGAAGCCAGTTTTAGAGCCTTTAATTTTCTAGTCAATTAACTTTGGGTATATGGACAAAAGTCCCTTCTTGGAAACCTTTCCTGACTGTTGCCCTCCTCTGCTTCTCCACAGTGTGCATGGCGTTTGTTTATACTTGCTTACTGTTGTATCATTGTCCTTGCCTCTCAAGCCCATGTGCCATCACATCTCCCCATTTGTACTGTGAGACAGTACCTGGTTCAGAAAACTGTCTCAGAAGTGAAGAGAGGAAAGGGTGGCGACTTATCCAGGCCGAGTAAGCTCACAGGAGAGTTGCTGGGATCACAGTCCCATGGCTCTTTCGCCACAGGGGCGATTGGGGCTGACATCACAGGGTATGGGTAAGAGTTATGGGGGTTTACAGGGCATCCCGAGTCATCCTTATCTATAATTTCTTTTTTCCCCCCTGTGTTTCCCCAGAATCACTAAGCAGAAATCTTATGATTGGATGTGCATATTCCTTCTTTGGCCCATGAATTAATACAGCTCATTTTATAAACTGAATTTAATGTGTGAAACCATGACACCAAGTTCCTTTAGAAAGGTGTTGGTAACCTCAGAGAGGAACAAAAGTGACATTCACTTTTGTTTACTTTAGTTAACCACCCAAGGGTCAGAGAAGCCTTGGGGCCTTGAGGTATACATCCCTTTTTATTTCTTTATCTTCCAGAAAGTGCCTTTACCACTATGAAAATTGAATTGACCACTTAGCATGTATGTTTGTCCATTATATCTCTCGATTTTCTCTGCCTCCCAGGGATATACCTTAATCTGGGGAGAATTTCCACACATACATACTGTTGCCAACCTAGATATTATGGTTTTCTTCCCATACCTGATTCTCTGACTAGTGGGTAGTAACAAGAATATCAATTATTCCCTGCCTTCCAGTCATAATGTAGCCTAGTAGAAATAGGAGTATATGGATTTGGTTGGGGTGGAGGAGATTGGAAGCGGAAGCCAAATGTCCTCTTTTGGTACAACTGTGGGTCCAACAATCACTGATCATGCTGTAGGCGTGTCACCCCAGGGGTTCCATGTGCTACAGGTTGGTAAGTCCTAACCTGAGATAAAAAGATAAAAACTCAGACTCTGTGTTTTTATTCAAAATAAAAGGTTTTTGGTTTGGTTTTGTTTTTTCTAAAGTGAACATGAGGGATTCACTTTGCAGCCCCAGAATGCTGTAAGCCTACCTTAGTCTGGAGCAGTGTTTTTGGTATTGTACTTAATGAAGTTCCCCTTGAATCTTGGTGCTTCTCTTCTGCCCTAAAAAGACTCCCCATCCTTTTGAAGTGCTTCTCCTTTTCAGTGGATGTGAGTGGCTGCACGGCCCGCCCTCTCCTTCAGACTAAGGCCCAGCTTTTCCATGCCCTCAAAAGAGCACAGGTCTAAAAGCTGAGGGGGGCTTCTCAAGCAGAAGGGGCTATACCATGGGAAGTTAGAACTGGAAGCAATCTTAGAGATTATTTAATAGATCTTTTTTTCTACAGGAGGAAACTGACATCCAACCATTTAGTAGCAGAGTCAGACCTAGAGCCCTTTTCCAGCCTTCTTTCTGCAACTCCATTTTTGTCTTCCTGGGCATGCAGTTTCTCTTACTCTAGACAAGCCCAACTTAGAAGGGTAGAGGCTGACCCCAAGCTGGAACTTGGGTGTTAACTGTGGAATGATCTGTGGTTCTGGGGGGTGATTGCATTGCCTGGAGCCACTGAGATCTGGACCTCCCTGTTCTGCCTTCAGTGGCTGTTCTGTCCCAAGGCCACAGAAGGCAGAGACCGCAGTCACACCTCTGTCCTTCCCAGAGCAGCTTCTGCACGTTGTTCTTCGTAAATATCTGTCCATGTTTTCCCCTCTGGTTCAATTTAATTCCAAAGGCCCCTTTCCCCGCCTTTCTTTCTTGTCTCTTTTCATGAAGTGTACCCTTTCCGGTGGAAATGAATCAATGAAATACATTCCTATCATTCCGTTTTTGAAAGTCGCTGGTTTTTATGTAACACACAGTGTTTTAATCCATTTGACAAATGTTTATGTGCTGACTGCCTGCCAGCCCTGCGCTGGATACTGGGGGAGAATGGATGGGAATCATAACGGCACTGACCCCGCTGGGCTGCTGTGAGGATTAGTTAAGACAATGTATGTAAAGGGCTTAGCGTAGCACCAGGCGTATAAAGTGCTTTAAAAAGGTTAGCTACTAATGGTAACAGTAGTTGGGAATACTAAACAGAGACCCCATACTCAGGGGACTCACAGCTAAATATCTGTGGGTCTTCTAGGTGGTAATGCTGCAAATCTACATTCCTAAGCAACGTAATGGTCTTGGTTCAAACCATTGTCCGCTGTGCCTCAGTGCTGTAGAGTTGCCACTGTCCGCTGTGCCTCAGTGCTGTAGAGTTGCCACTGTGGGGAAAGAACGCTTGTGATCTATAAGTACGAGAGGGATTTCCTTTTTTTTAAATTAAACTAATTAAAAAATTTTAAAAGATACAATGCTTCTAGTATTATAATCACTGTGGTTATGTAAAAGAACATCTGAGAGAAGGTACTGGCAAGATACCCGAAGCATCCTCAAGGTATTCTTCTCTGAGGGGAAACACGGTGTACGAGAATTGGAACATGGCTACACCAGGATTGAAGTTTAGGTCCTGAAAGCCTATGTTATGTAAAAAGACATCACTTCCTGCCTGCCCCTTGACTTTGGCTAACAATCTAATCGAGAGCCATTTTTCTGATCCCATCAGCCAACGTTTGTTGCATACCCTTCATTTGCCAAGCTTTGCACCTCTTCAGGCTGTTTTTGCCTAGGTAAAAATCATGACCTGCCCACAGCAGCCCCCAAGGTTCTGGACATTCTCTGAGGTTTGGCCATTATCTTGTGTATTCCTTGTGGTTGGGAAACATGGGTAGCTTGGCCCTGCTGCTTGGTCTATTCAGTGACTAATGGAGTTCCTCTTTTGAGGTTGACAGAACCTTCTGTGTTATACTTCGTGCAAGGAGGTGAGCCCTGGTTACAGCTGCAAGGCAGCCAAGAGGCTGCCAGGTTGGCTTTAGCCAGGTAAAAGAGCAAAGATCAGAGTTATGCAACAGGTCCTTTCACATTCTTCTTGCTTTGCTGGAGACCATAGTGAGGAAACTGGCAGATTGAAAGGAAGGGAAACCCCTTCTGCTGCTCGGTTGAAACAGTACCTAATGAAACATCTCTGTATGCAGGTACTTGCTCTCCTTGGGGTGGGATTAGTTGTAGGCATCTGTTTGGTCTCTTACAGCACCTGGTGTGCAAAAGGCTCTCAGGACAGTCCCAGTTTCTGCTCTCCCACCATTAGCATCTCCATTATTGCCCCCAGGGAGAAAGGGATATTATCTTTCCCCATCCAAAAGAGAAGCAAGCCTCACTGTTAAAAAGAATTGCAAACACTTCACTTCTGCACGGGTTTTGGATGTCAGGCTCACACCTGTGTGCTGCCTCCTCATCTTTCTCTGCTTAGAGTAGAAGTTCTCCAAGAGTGGTTAACACTGGAGAAAATGTTGGACATGCAGATGCTTGGCCCCATTGACTCAAACTCTGGAGTGAGCGCCAGCAGTCTGTGTTTTAACAAGCCCTCCAGGAGGCTTCATAGTTTTCGTTTGTTCTTTTCTCTCCTCTGCGCCCTCCCCACCTTCTTCCTCCTTTCCCCCGGCTCCAGCAAGGGCGTCTGTGACCTGCTTCCTGGGGATTCTGCTTTGAGAAGTGGGGGAGGCCCTTACCACTCACTGTTACTTGCCAGGAGGGTCGGGGGTGACAGGGACAAGGTTGGAATTAGGAATCACCTACATCTTCCCTGAACCCTTCAGCCCCCAGGGCCGAGTGAGGGTAGTTGTGGCATCGTTCTTCCCATTTAAGACTCCTTCCCTCTTATGTTCATTTTCCTCAGACTCTTAAAAGGTAACTATGCTTACTTCAGAAAAAAATCAAAAGTTAGGCAAACAAAAAAGACCATAAAAGCATAACTTTGTAGCATAATCCTAACTACCTCGTAACAACTACTTAATCACTTAATGTATCCTTTTCTATATGTTTACCCCTTTTAAAATAAATGGGTTCATATTTATAAATATATTCTGCCTTAAAACATGATTTCACTTAATCTTCAGAACATCTTTCCATAGAGGTGCATTTCCAGGATCCTTTTAGTGGCTACGAAGGGTTTCGCTGTAGACAAGAATTGAACTTGACAGTTGTTGGTACTGATTTAATATAATGGCTAAAATTTGGTGAGAAGGGATGAGGAAGACCCCTGGGCTAAGAAGTAGATCTTTCCAGAATCAGACTGTACAGGCAGATTCTTGTCGTGGAGTTGACAAATCTCCACTCCCTACATCCCACCTTTCCTTTCCGCGAGGTATATTTCACCCCACGGGAGGGGTACGACTTACCCCTCTCCCCCGTGAGACCAGTGTGCATGGGGCTAGAGCTGCATGTTTTACTCCCTCAGCCTTTTCTTGCTCACGTGGTGTTAGGAATCTTCTCACTTCTGAGACTTCTCATTGTGCAGTTGCCTTCATGAGTAGGTCCAGGGATTTCTCTTTTTGAGACATGCCTCCAAAGATAGGTCATTTCAAAATTATTGTTACTGGGAAAGAGAGCCTTGATTTTTTTTTTTATCTGCCTAGCAAAATCATACATAAACATTGGGAAAACATTTGAAAATATAGATAAATGAAAATAAAATCCCATTACCTAGAGAGAGCTCCGTTAACATTTTAAATATATCCTTTTAATATTTTTCCATGTGTGTATTTTTTCCAGAAATAGGGTAGTAGTGTTACAAACTTTTTTCTCATAACATACTAAACAACTTCCACGACGTTTTTGTGGATGCATTCAGTGATATGCCAGCTCAGCTCAGGTTGGGATTGTTAAATATTCAATGGTTAAGCCATTGGTAGCTTGAAATCAGCCGTGGTGGGAGTAGTTATACTAAGAATGTTACCAGACACCACAAATCAAGGATTTTTGTTTTATTCAGAGAGCTGGTTTATCACCATACTACTGGGTGCTCATTTTATCATGTGTAAATATGGCTTGTTTTTATTTTCAACCTCCCTATTTTTGGTTGTTTCTCATTTTGCTATTATCAACAATATTGTAATGAGCATTCTTATAGTTAAGTCTTAACACACACCTATAATTACTTCCTTAGGATAAATCCCTTGAAGCGGAGGTCCTAAATGAAAGGACATCCCAGATTTCAAGACCTAGTTGTTGCCAGTTATCCCCAATTTTATACCCTTTGAAAGGAAGAGTGTACTGTTCTTTGTTTAAAGAGGATTTATGAGAAACATCCTCTGGGACCAGGAATTTCATGTCTCTCCTATTGTTTACTTCTGTTTACATTTTCTGAATTAACTTAATTCTTTTTAGATAAGGAAATATGCTGACTGAAAGCCTTTGATGCTTAAGCTACGTACTGATAAGCAGGGTGTAAAAAAATTCATCTTGTGGGGTGTTCTGGATTGAGAGGCGGTATATCATGATGATTAAGAGCTTGGACTCTGGGGCCAGAACGAGTTTGAATCCCAGTTCTGCCAGTTGCCTGTGTGACTTTGTGCAAGTTACATAAACTCTGCCTCGGTTTCCTTGTCTGGAAGATGGAAAGGATGATGGAATCTAGTCACGGAGTTTTTTTTTTTTTTTTTTTTTCTTGCGGTATGCGGGCCTCTCGCTGTTGTGACCTCTCCTGTTGCGGAGCACAGGCTCCGGACGCGCAGGCTCAGCGGCCATGGCTCACGGGCCCAGCCGCTCCGCGGCATGTGGGATCTTCCCGGACCGGGGCACGAACCCGCGTCCCCTGCATCGGCAGGCGGACTCTCAACCACTGTGCCACCAGGGAAGCCCTAGTCACGGAGTTTTTACAAGGCTTAGATGGGTTGACGTACGTAAATCACCTAGAACTGGCACGTGGTGAGTGCTATGTAAGCGTTGGATTACTGTGAGCATTAATGAGCATATAGAAGTCTCTGTGGAATTGTGCCAACTATCACATTCAAATGATTTCATTAGTTCCTTAATCATATGAGAAATGGAGCTGAGCATATTTTGTGTTGATCCCCGAATATTTGAGTACCATGTGGCAGGTATTAGACTAGCAACCATAGAGAATTTAAGATGTTTCCACGCCCCTGAGGGTCTTGCAGTCCAACTTGGGAGCTGCCCCATAAGCATAAAACAGTAAATAATGACCAAAAAAAGGAAAATAGTTGCTGAAGACAATAAGAGGAGAGATGCTTCAAGGTCCTGCCTGATTTCTGACTAAAATAGCTATGCAGAATTTGATGAGAGCACAGTGCCTGGGGTGATCTGGGAGGACTTCTCAGGAGATGTAGGGTTGTCTCTGGGCCCTACAGGGGCTTTTAAAGGGCTGAGTACATAGTGTGAGCAAAGCAGCAGGGATGTGCAGGGGACCACAGAGGAGAGGTGAGACCTGCCTTCTCCAGCTGTGCTGTCTAATTCTGTAGCCACTAGCCACATGTGGCTATTGCAGACTTGAAATGAGGGGCGTCCAAATGGAGCTGTACTGTCGGTGTAAATTATATACAGTACAGAAAATGTAAAGTAGCTCAGTAATCTTTATATTCATTACATATTGAAAGGATCATATTTTGGACATAGTGGGTGAAATACAGTATATTAAACTTAATTGTACCTGTTTGTTTTTACTTTTTTACTGTGACTACTAGAAGATTTTAAATGACATAAAATTATATAATTTTATTTTTTATATAAGACACGTGGCTCACATTTGTGGCTTGCATTATATTTCCTTTACATGGAGCTGTCCTAGACTTTATAGCCCACGATACATTGATGTGCCGGAGTGGAAAGGATATAGAGTTAGAAACTTTCACCCCATTCCAGGGCCAACCCAAGGCCGTCCTGCAGCCCCTCCATAATTGCAGGAGGATGGCAGTCTCTCTGATGCTTAAAGATGCCCATGGGCATTCTCCACTGAAAATTTCAAGCAAAGCAGTTATACATTTTCCTTTCTGAGCAACGTAGTTTGTGAGGAAACAAACAGGACTGAAATTGCAAGTTCTCCTCATGGAGCGCCGATTAGCCAGCTTTTAGGAACAGAATGTGGGGAAGTCCTGGAAAGAATAGTGAACAGGAAGACTGACAACGCGCTACCATCTCCCAGCTGTCTAACCCCCAGCTGACGGACTTCGCTCCAGTCCTGCCTCTTCATATGACATGAGAAGTGTGGCTGGCCTGCATGTCCCCAGGGTCTCAGGGATAAGATGGGGCGGAGGGAGCCCGCTGCTCTGACTCAGGACCGAGGTCCAGAGAAGGCATGACTAGGTGGGTGCATGCAGCTCCTGGTTGAACTCGGGCAAGTTTTCGTTTTGCCATTTAGCTGAATGATGTTTGAGTGTCTGATTCATTCTGAACAGCATTTCTCATCCCATTTTTGTCCTCCTGAAGCATCATCGAGTGCCTGGCAGAGTGCAGTGCTATACAGGCTATTGGGACCATCTCCCTATTTGTGTAGGGAGAGTTGAATATGTAGCACGCCTCGCTTGTATGGCATCATAGAACACTAGAATTTTGCGGCATCGCAGAACATAAAGCTCTCAGTTTTATCCATGAGAAGGGCACTTTGGAAAAGACAAAAGACTTGCCTGAAGTCTGAGCTGGTAATGAGTAAAATGGTATCATTCTGTCTGTGGCATATTGCTCATACCTTTACAGAGAAGACAGTGAAACGTAGAATAGTCCTGCCCTTTTTTTTGAGGGGGGAGGGATGGAGAGGGTAGAAGCACTGGATCAAGTCTTCTGGGAAATCCAGCTCTTTGGAAGGAATCTGGGGGGGCAGGGATCCCAGTGAATCAGAAATCGCTCTCAGGTTCCTGAAACTATGTCCTAGCCACCTGCTCTAGATCTGCTCCCATAGGAATCTATCCTACAGTGGCCACTTGCATCTGGTGTTTCTAAATGTCTAGACGGATTCTGGGGGAACTTTACCACTCTGAAATCACAGCTGGATTCCCAGAACCTGGAGCTGAGGGCTAGGTCCCACAGGTCCTGACAAAATCAGGATCTGTTCCACTGGCCTGGAGTCTCCAAGTGAGGCAGGGCTATAGGGGGACCTTCTTTAGACATGTCATGGGATCTTCCTATGACCTTCCAGGCCTTATGGAAGGCCAAGGTTGATCCAAAGCCAGGCCTGGATAGCCAGTGTGCTCCAGTAATCAGGATCCCATGAAGCCCTCCCAGACAACCCAGGGAGGTTTGTGGCTGCCACAGTATTCTGGGTGCCTTACTCAGAGTTTCCTGGGCTGGTCATCTCTGACTCCTCCAACACTGGGGGATCATTGGCAATCACAGCCAGTGAACAAAGTGGGTGTGCCATTGCTCTTGTAAATTTCCAGTTTAGAGAGGGCAGCAGATCTCTCTCTCACACACACACAGATCTTTGTAAGTGCTCCCAAAGGGCACTGTGAGAGGATCGGTTGGAGTGAGAGGGGAGGAGGTAGAATTTACACTGGGGCAAAAGGGACCTTGTGTGAGGAACTGACGTAAGTACTGAAAGTCTGTTACTGCCATTCTTCTGGTCCCCAAGTGGACCACATTTAAAGGGTCTTTCCAGAAGGTTTTGCTAAATATCATGGGAGAACACAGGGAAGTAGAGTAAAAGAAGCATAAAACGAGACAGTTTATGGAAGTCACCTTGCTTGACACTGGCTTGCTTCAAGAGCTCATGCGCCATTCTTTGGTTCACAAGCACCTGGGGGGAACCTGTACTGTGTCCATAAGGGATCATTGCCGAGGCCCTCACTTCCTAATTCATGACCTGAGTCCTAGGGAGCTGTCATGTTCCTACATATCTTGACACTGGGATCCAGATGGGAAGGGCCAGATTCCCATTCACCATTACACACCTTGGGCTTCCCCCCCAGCTCTAGTTTCTGCTCTGAGGTGTTACCATCTACAGCTGCCACCTCCTGTAGGGATACACCCTCAATCACGCATGAGGGCAGGTTTCAACTGAGTCAGAGTGAACCTCTTCAGCAGTGCTGTAGACTTGACTCTACAACATGCGGGTCAGTGTACTCAGTGGAGTTCTGAGACCTTTTCTGGTTCCCATTCCACAAAGGGTTTAAAAAACAAACAATCCTATTTGTTTACTTGGATTCTGTGTGAAGGTGGGCGAAGACCTCAGTAACCTTCTGGGGTTTTTCCCAGCCTTTCTAATTTTTAAGTCCCTGTTTCTTTGTGCTTTGGTTTGGAAATTATATCCCCTTCCCGATTTAACTGACACCCTGACTACCAAATAGTGCTTCCACTTGGAGTGTTATCAGCTACCTCTCCCAGAGTGTCTGTGGATCTCCTCAAACAGCCAGTTCCCCAGCTCCTTCATGGTGAGGTAGTCAGGTCTAAGTTTAACTGTGACCTTCTGCCAGCATACACAAGCGAGGACTGCAAGAGCAAAATCAGAGCTGGTCTATTCTCAGGGTGTGTGTGTGTGTGTGTGTGTGTGTGTGTGTGTGTGTGTTGTAGGAGTTAGAAGAGTAGGTGGGCAAGTCTCCCCAAAAGACCAGATCAGCCCTGGGGGGAGAAGTGGAGGAGTTCAAGGTGGGGAGAAGTATAGTCATCCCAAAGGATGATTGGGGTTTATCCTAGCTTGGCTGGGTCCCTGAGAGAAAGTCAGCCAAATTCTCCACCCTCTTGGTTTCCTCCCACTGTAAAGTATCAGCGACATAGCTCACCTGGCTTTGTAATTACCGTGGCTTCCTGCCAAGCATTATGCCACAATTATGTGTAGGCTCACTCTGGCCTCTTATTCCAAAGTCACCAATGCCAGGTTCATGAGATACAATCTACACATTGTATTGTATAGATTTCAGCCCTTGTTTCATTGTCTGGGGTGCATCTTTGTTGGGTTTGCATCTTTTTCTCTTTCAATGTGTACATATCTCAGAGACAGGACAGAGGCAGTGTCTGTAATTCTGTTGGTAGAATAGCTTTGCACATTTTTATACTAAAAAAAAAATTTTAGTATAAAAATATGCAAATGCAAAGGATTGAAACTGGTTTAGTTTGTAAAATATTTCTTATAACTTAGTCACACCTCCAATTTGTGTTTATAGTCATAATTAGCATCCTACACCATAAAATTCATACATACATAGGTGACATTTCTAGAATGGTATCAGATTGTGACTCAGATAGGACAATCTTATTTTTCTGTTTGCTCTCTAACAAACAGAGGCAGGTTTGGAGACGCCATGTGGAGCGTATGCGTCTTTCCAAAATGCCCTGGCGTGCACTTGAGAGGAGAATCAGATCACAAAGCTTCTAGAGCTGGGATTCTAGCACTTTGTGACAGTGTCCAGGTTAGTCTTACAAACAGGGACTTGTCTAGGAAGGGAACATGGGCCATTTAGCTCTCTTGTGCTCCTCTGTCATTTTCTGTAAGTAAACGAGCAGGATTTTTGAGGGCAATTCTCTCTTGAGCTCAGGTCTCTAAGGGGAGACTGTGGGTTAGAGAGGGTCAGACTGAGTTCCCATCCTGGCATTAGAATTTACTAAATTACATTAGTCTAGTTACTTAGCTTCTTTATATTAATTTCCTCATCCTTATACTTGGGAAAATACAGGTATTTACTGGAGTGTGTGTGTATCACCTAGTATAATCTTAGCTTTCTGGCACATAGAATGCAGTCAATAAATGCTGTTATTATTATGAACAATAATATTCTTTCTCATTGTCAGATATTTCTCTGACTTACAGGGCAGTAATTTGAGATGGACCATTAAGTGGGGTGGAGGATTAGTGAATATTTTTCAAAGCTTTCCAGGAAAACAGACTTGTAACTTATTAGACCTCTAATTACTGGCCTTTTGCCCAATTTTTGGTCCCTGGGAGTGTCCTTGTTCAAAACAAGTTGCTGATCTGGTGGGTCCTAGGGCTGATTCAGGACGACAGTTTTTCTTAAGAGGTAAAAGGTCTCCTGCCTACACCTGGCCAGCGTGTTGAATTCTTAAGCAGTCTCTCAGCAGGTCACCACTAAAGACCTTTATATTTACTTGTTTAGTTTGTGCCATTATCCTATATTCGTGTCCAAAGTTGATCATCTTGGATGTGTTCCTTGAATTACTACAGTTACCTGATCCGCTCTGGTAAATACCTGATCTTCCATTTATGGCTTAGAAATTTCTCTTCTGTCCTTAGCAACCAATCAGAGCTTCTTGTATTCAGAAACCGTATTTATCACTATTAGACGAAAACAAAGAAACTTGACATTTTGGTTAAACGTATTATTGGTTAGATTTTAGATTACTTTTTCCAAGAGTGAAACTCACTCATAGACCTTCATATTCAGCGGGTAGGAGGAAGTCAAAAGTCCCCCAATTTGACTCTCTTGGGACCTGTGTGGAGTCAGGCCATGTGACCGTCCTTGACTTAATCCCCGTGGCCCAGGGAATAAAATATTCCAGTTATTTTAGGACCCACCCCTGGGGTGGGGGTGAGGCTAGAGATTGAGCAGGGGCAGGGTTTCAGCTCACAAAGCTGGGGAATCTGGGGTGCCCCTGTGCTGGGGAGGCCAGCCAGCAGGCCTCGTCCCTGTTGACCCGTAGGCCCCTTGCTCTAATGAGAAACGGCAGTGAGTTTAAGGACAGCTGAAGTCCTCCTGCCTCTTCTGTTGCACGTGCTCAGGAGACAGCACAGCCAGCTCTCCTGGAGGGGTACGGAAGTTGTGTGCTGGGGAGGCCTTGTGAAGAGGTAACATGGGGAGTGTGTCTTGAAGGGTCAGGCGGGATACTCTTCATCTAAGAAGTCGGGCAAAGGAAATAGCGTGGGGAAAGGACGTGGGGTGGTGGATGGGAGTGGAGTATCTATGGGAATGATTTACCATGCGATACTACAGTCTCCCCTTTGTTCTTCTTTGGGGAGCCAGCCTACACATTTCACGTATGAGAAGACTGAGGCTCAGACAGATGAAGCGATTTCCCCGAGAGCATGTGGTTAGTAAACTGAGTCCTGGTCTCTTCTCAGTATTCTACTCTCCCACTTACCCTGCCGCCCAGCTTGATTCTGATCCTTTTATCAAGTTCTGTATTTGTTTATTACTGTAATGGAATTTGGGACAGTTCCACATTGTGTCCCTGAAACTATCGATGGGTCAGCAATTCCAGAAGCAGCTTTTTCTTGCGGGGTATTACTTTTATTTGCATATGTAAACCCTTTGCCGCCAAAGCTCTTAACATAACATAAGCATTGCCTGGCATACACACACACACACACACACTTTCATACCCTACATAGCAGAGGCCTAGAAATGTTTGTCTACTTTTGCCAACATCTGACTATGATTATCTTTAACCACAGTCACACTTGTTTGTCTCTTAAAATAGTATTGACTCTCCCAGGGAGGCTGTTTCTAGTCAACACAGCCCTCCCGGAGCCCTGTGTATTCCACCTGCCTTCTCCTGGTAGCCGGGACAGCTGTGACTGACTGTGATTAATTTCCCTGCTCCCTTGCGTTGACACTCCTGAATTCTTCCTTAGGGTTCACAGACCTCTCCTAGTGAGAGGATTAGATTTCACCTCCAGAGCCCACCTGTTGACTCAAGTAACCGAAAGTGCAGCTCTCCCTGCGATGTCCAGTCAGCCCTTCTTCCTTCCTGTCCCTGCCTCTGCCCACAGGCCGTGCCACTCTGCAGGGGTCAACTTCCCCAGAGCAGAGCTGCCTATAGGCCCAGCTGTGTCTGACCTGTGGGTGGACCCAGCCAATTTTTGAAATGGAATATACCTTTGCCCTGTTCCTCAGCATGGATATTAAAAATGTGTGTCCTTGCTTTGGGATTCTGTCTTAGAGAAAGTCAGTATCCCCCTCTGCTAGCCTGTCGGGTTCCTTTGCCTTAAGGTAAAAGTTGCTTATTTTGACTTTGAACTTGAAGAGAGTTAGAGGGGGATGAAGGTGTTGTTTTACCTCACAGTTTCTATCTACGAATCACCCCCTCCCCACCGTCCCCCATCCCCTGGAATAATACATCATACCAAGCCAGGAAAACCTGCTCTCAGATGGGGCCCGGTGGTGGTCTTAGAGCGGGTCTTTCTCACAGCATCATCAGGATAGAGGAAATGAACAGCATCAGTTCACATGTGTGATTCTGGGTGGTGTGCTCTGGACTTGCATCCCATCGCTAAGAGATGCCTTTTCTGAAACAATCGAAGGAACATGTGGGTGGCAAACACAAAAACCCTCGGGTAAGGACTGAAAAAAAAATAGTTTACCAGGATTGCTTTTCCGTTTTTCAGGCTCGCTGTATGCTTTGAACAGTGTGTTCTCCAGAGTAGGGGCATGGAGGTCACCAAGTAGGCTCTGAGAAAAGCCACTCCTGGTGCCATTGTTGGGCTGTATTGCTCATCCTGAACCAAGAAGCTGTTTCTGCATAACCTTGTGATAGTGGACTTGAAAGGTGAGGTGCTTAATGGTAGAAAATAGGTTTGGGAGATGTAGGTTGCAGATGAGCTCATGAAAGCCCTGTAAATATTTTTATGATCCCTAAATTATCTCGCTAAATAGAATGAGGACTGTGCACTTTCCATTCTTCTGGGTTAGAAATAGTTCAGGTTTTCCACACTTGAAATGTGAACTAGAAATTTTTAAATTCATTTTTGTGTGTACAGATAATAGGGTGCATTAAGACACTTTCATCCCCACCCCTCCTGTGGTCCTTCATCCAGATGAGGCTCAAAACTATGAGTGTAGATTTTAGAGTCCTGCATACCTGCCCTAAACACTGGCTCTGTCATTTACCACTTCTGCAACCTGCCAGAAGGGCCTCAACCTCTCTCTGCCACATTCTCGGTATCACATGGGCATCACAATAGCACCTGTGCACGTACAGTGTTGCAGACGTTACACGAGACTGCAAGTAAAACGACTAGCGTATCTGTCATGTTGTAAGATCTCCGTAAAGAACAACACGTAAAACGTAAATGTAGAGGATGGTGATGGTTGCACAACACCGTTGTGCACTTACGTGGTTAAAATGGTAAATTTTATATTTATATATTTTATCACAATAAAAGGAATTTTTAAGCCATACCCCCAAAAAGGTAGATGTATGTGTGAAAGAGAGCAATTTATTAATGTATAAAAGAATGGAAAGTAACTTACCCAAACCTGCTACCTGGAAGGATGCTGGGTGATTTTTTTATTTTCTTCCTTAAAACCGTTTGAGTTTTGAAAATTCCTACAATAACATTATTTACTTCTACAGCTAGAAAATATTAAGTTACAACAGAAGTCTAAGTGAACAAAAGCATAGCTAAGTCAAACAATGATAGGCCACCCACATTTTCAAGCAGGTTCCTGGACTCTGTTTGCCACCTGCCCTACTGGTTCTTGGGGTTGATGGGGGCAGGGTGGCAAGTGCAGCCCCTCCCTGTCCTGGCCCTACCTGACCTCTAAGCTAGTCAGCTGTCTACCGTACCCACGGCCACGGTCACTGGGAGGATCGGGTGGGACAGTGCAGAGCGTTCCTTGTGGCCCAACCCACTGAGCTGCAGTGACTACAGGTACCACATCAGTTTTTGACTCCCAGTTGCAGAGTTTCAGTATCTTGGGGTTTTGGGGTTCATGTATTTAATAAAGATGCATATATGCACTCACAGGCGTTTTTCAGCCTCTGTGCTTCACACGTGGCAGTGTGACGTGTCAGAACACCCAAGAGCAGAGTGGCAGTCGGCCCCGCCTCCATCACCCCCCTACCCTTCCACCCCAGCTCTCCGTTACACATGACTGGGATTTCCCCCCTCCTCCAAACACACACCCCCAGCATGTTATTCTTGCCCCAGCTTCTAGCATCTCTCCTGAGGCCTTATGGGAAAATCTACTTCTCGTTAACTTTATCATCTCAGTGCCCAGCCGACTCCTGATTATCCCCATCATGAATGATTTCAAGATTTCACTTATTATGTTCATGCATTTGTCCAGCAAATACTTACTGAACCTAAATATTCTGAAACATAAAACAGAAATAAAATCACATTTAGTGGAGTTTTTGCATGAGGGGAGTTATGCTTTGGAGTAATTACTACATTGTCCTCATGTGGGGCATTCCGAGGGCCTTAAACTTGGGCCTTATGCCATATTTAGACTGGAGCGTATCCTCTCTTAGATGGGGACCCTCGCTGCTGACGTGCGACCCAGAGGAGCGGAGCATGGGAACTGCCCCTGGAGTCAGAGCCTGAGCTCTACTTCTCATGGGTCTGGCAAGCCTGGTGCCTGCACAGTGTGGTACATGCACTGGGCATGGAGACACCCAGGCTGTGAGATGGGGGGCAGGGCTGCTGCTTCAGCCTTTCTCACAGTCCTGTCTCCTTAAAAGTTCCATGATTCTGATTTATAAAATATGGGAAGCTTATAAGACAAATAGAAAATAGAGGTTCTTTTGAAGTTTAAAATATTTTTCCTGACATGAGAGTAAGGTAAATTATGTCCTCAAATAACATTATGCATAAAAATAAATTCCAGATGGATTTCAGGCAAATGTAATGGGCACTCTAAAGGAAGTAAGGCAAATGATAGACTGAGAGAAAATACTGGCAACCTACATAATAGACAAAAATTAATATCCAGGGGCTTCCCTGGTGGTGCAGTGGTTGAGAGTCCGCCTGCCGATGCAGGGGACACGGGTTTGTGCCCCGGTCCGGGAAGATCCCACATGCCGTGGAGTGGCTGGGCCCGTGAGCCATGGCTGCTGAGCCTGCGCATCCGGAGCCTGTGCTCCGCAACGGGAGAGGCCACAACAGTGAGAGGCCCGCGTACCGAAAAAAAAAAAAAAAAAAATTAATATCCAGAATGTATAAAGAGTTCTTAGAAATCAATAAGAAAAAAGGCAACAACCCAATGGGAAAATGGGCAAAAGTTAAAAAGAAGCAGGACTTTAAAAAAAAAAAAAAAAAGCAGTAAACTTTTGGAAAAGATAACATCAGTAGAAATCAGAGAAATACAAATAAGAACTTTTAACCCTTCAGATGAGCAAAATTAGTGGTAAGGGTGGGGAGAAATAGACAGTCATACACTGGTGAGAATATAAATTGATATCGTCTTTCTGGAGAGCCATTTCGCAGCATCTTCAAAAATTGAACATGTATATGTCTTTTGACCTACCTCTAGGAGTATACCGTAAAGAAGTTCTCCATTTGTCCCAGGATGCTCAAGTGGTAGTTTTTGTTAATAGCTAACAAGAAGGTGGGCAGTAGCATTATTTCCAATAGGGGATTGGTTATGGTACAGTTTTATTGTGGAATACTCTGCAACCACTAAAACAAAAAAGAAAACACAGACATGGGAAGATCTCCCACTTGTTAAATTTTAAAAAATATATAGAAACAGTCAACTATGTAGTATGAACTGCTTTGCGTAAGAACAAGTCTGTGTGTTTGTGTGGATACGTGGATAATAATAGTCTGAGAGTTACATACTAAACAGCCCAGGTTACTAAACAGGTAGGAGAGTTTAATTGGGGTATGGGGGTAGTAGCTGGGAAGAAATTAGAGATGGAGGACATTTTGCCCTATAACCTTCTACAGTATCATTTGAAATTTCATGAGCACGTTTTTATGTTTGATGTGCTCTTAAAAGTAATATATATTTATAGCAGATAACTTGGAAAACATAGGAAAATAATATCACCTGTAGTCCGAGACACTTTGACTTTAGTTACTTATCTCTCAGTCTTTTTTCTGTATGAACTACCTATCTATATATGCATATAATCACAGCCGGTTCAGTTGAGCCGGTTCAGCTCAATACTGTATTCTGCTTCTTTCACTTAATGTTGTCTAAGCATTTCCTGCCAGTTTTACAAATTCATAGTCTCTCACACTACCTTTAAATGTTTATTATAAATTCAGACACTTTAAGGCTGAGGAATAGATGGCAGGATTTTCAGGGGCCACGACGAGAGGGTATCTGGAGACTGAGCCCCTGCCACCACCTGCCCAGTGGGAGTGGTAAGTGGAGGGTGGCTGAGTCAGGCTCAAGGACCAGTCACCAGAAGTCTGCAGAAGCCACACAGCATCCTGCCTCCCCTCTCGCCTTCTCTTGTGTGAGGTCATCAACAACTTTATGCTTCTGCTTCTCCCCAGCCCAGGTTCTAACTCTGGCTTCTGGGAGCTGCCTTCTCTGCTGCAGGCCTGCCTACGAATTGAGGCCTCATTTCAATTGAGGATTTGCAATGTTGCCCTCCTCTGAAATAAGGCATCTGAAAGTCAGCTTAGAATACAAATTGCAGTCTTTTATATCTCTGAGTTTTAAAGGTGAAAGGGCTGGTAAAGAGGATCTGGAGCTGTGCTTCCAAATGACAGATTGGTAAGATTGAGAGTTGTCCAAGACCCTGCAGCAAGTTAGCAGTAAAGCTGGAATCCCCCCCCTGGGGCTCTTGGTATGGCCAGTGCTCTTTTTACTATACTGCGCTTTCCCTCTCCTAGGGAGTTGGGAGCTTGGGGCCTGACCTAGGACCGTGAAGTTACCATAAAAGGGTTCCAAACAGCATTCAGGCTGCCTGAAACGCTGAGACTTAGCCAAAGGGACAGTGAGATGAAGAAAGGTCATCTTCTTAAGGGCTTAAGTTTTAGTTCATTCATTCAGCAAATATCCTCGTCTAACACATGCTCAGAGACGGGGGGAATGTTCTAAAGATAAAGGTGGAGTTATCACATGGTGGTGGGATCACAGAAACTTTTCATTTTCTTCTATTTTTTTCCTATAATGACTAAATATTACTTTTGAAAGCTTGAATATTTTTTTCAAGTCCTCTTGTTCATCTAAGCATTTTTATTTGTTGAAGTCATGGTATACTTCCTAACTTTGAAGTGAGAAATGGGAGGAAAAAGAGTCTGATAGTTCTGGGGTCTCCAGCCTGAGTTGGTGGAAGTGCTAAGTGTGTCATGCAACTCACCCATTCATACTTGTGCATGTCTGTGAGTGCATATGTGGGATTGCACCTGCTGGGGTCTGCTTCTGCATCTGTGACTGCTGAGGAGCAGCCCGTTTGACAGAGGGGAATAAGGGGTAATGGAGCTGCTTGGAAGAAGGAAGTGCATTCTCCCTTTGCTGCCGTCCTGGGAAGGAAAGGGAGAGAGAGTTCGTTCATCAGTTGACTCAAAGCACAGCAGTCTGATGGCACAGGATCAGGGCTGGCCTATCTGGAAGGCCTTAGGCTCACTGGGCATTACTCTATTACAGCACAATACTGTTTATTGTCATTCAACAGTCACTGTCATTACTGTTTATTGTTATATAATAACCTTTCATTACTTAAGTAAGTATTATGATCTCAGAGGTAGGTGTTGGTTATCCTCATTTTATAGACGACGAAATCAAGGTTCAGAAAGGTTAAGAGGTAGAACTGGAAGTCAGCTCCCAGGACATGTCCCTCTCCCACTTGGTTCCGTATTTATCCATGCACACACAGACAGGCACCTTCGCTTCCTTTCTAGTCATTTAGTATTTAGAACATATTTATTGAGCACTCTCTATGAAATCTTTTCCCCACAAATGTTTATTGAGTGTTTTAGTTCTGTGTCAGGCACTCTTCTAGGTACTAGAACCTCAACAGTGAAAAAAGCAGACAAAAATTCCCTGCCCTCAGGGAGCTTATACTCTAGTGAGGGGAGTAAGAGAGGCAGAAAATAAATAAGTTCTACAGTAGGTTTTTTTTTTTATATATAAATTTATTTATTTTGGGCTGCCTTGGGTCTTCGTTGCTGCGTGTGGGCTTTCTCTAGTTGCGGCCAGCAGGGGCTACTCTTCATTGCAGTGCGTGGGCTTCTCACTGCGGTGGCTTCTCTTGTTGCGGAGCACAGGCTCTAGGCACATGGGCTTCGGTAGTTGTGGCACTCAGGCTCAGTAGTTGTGGCTCGCGGGCTCTAGAGCGCAGGCTCAGTAGTAGTGGCGCACAGGCTTAGTTGCTCCGTGGCATGTGAGATCTTCCCGGACCAGGGCTCGAACCCGTGTCTCCTGCATTGGTAGGCGGATTCTTAACCACTGTGCCACCAGGGAAGCCCTACAGTAGGTATTTTTAAATGTAGTATATTAATAGAAAATTTTGAGGTTCAGTGAGCCAAGAGATCAGGAGTGATTACCCTGAAAAGATACTGTCTCACTCACAGTTCCCAAGAGGAAGGCAGCACATCACATGGGGTCACGGGAGAAAACACTGAGATTGGTTGCAGGGAGAGAGAGAAGGAACTAGAGGGCTGAAGGCTTTAAGAGGTGAATCAGGGTAATCAGGTTTTGGGTTGGCTAGTTTGAACAATTTCAGCAGGCTCTGGAGTGTAGGGGCTGTCCTAGTGTTCTGGTATCTGGCCTGGGGATGATTAGGGCAGGTGGACAGTGGCCTGAAATGAGAGCCTGCTAAAGAAGCTGGCTGGGGGTATGGGCTCTGGATTGGTGGGTTTGCATATGAAATGCACAGTCAAAAGCAAGTTGTTTGCTATCTCTAGGAATTAACCCACCCTGAGAGGGGCTTTTCCTCCGGGGTCAACAAGGTCCCAGATATCAAAGCATCAGAATGTGGAAAATTGAAAGAAAGTTAATACAGTAGGCTAGATGGGAATAAGTGCTACAGGGAAAATTAAAGAGAAAGGGGATAGGGAGTGTCAGCATGAAAGGGTGGGATGCTGTTTTAAAGAGAGCAATCAGGGAAGACAGGGAAGGTAGCATTTCAATAAGACCTGAAGATAGAGAGGGGATGAGCCATTTGGGATCTGGGGGAGGGACTTTCTAGGCAGAGTGATCAGTAAGATCAGAGGGGGGAGCGTATCTCATTGATAATATCACCTACAGCTGCATCAGTATGCCTTCGACCACAGCAGGAAGAATATAATTCAAAGATCAGGGGATATGTAGGTATCAGAAACACAAACTGATAGCAGGAAGGTTTGGGATGGCCTTACGTGTGTGAGCTGAATACAGAGTATTTTGTCCATAGGCCAGATTTGAATATCTTGATATTTCCCATTCATCCATATTTGGTCAGCTGTTTCTCCCCAAATCCTCTTGGAAGAAAAGGTGATTTTTGGTGGAAAGGTGATTCGAATTCATGAGAAACCATACAACGTGGACCAATCAGAAGTTAAAAATTGTCAATTAAAGTAAATCAGGTCTTATCACCTATCCCTCCAGAAGGTTTGCCGCTGCATTTAGGATAAAGTTCCAGCTCCCTGCCATGGCCTGCAAGGCTTGGGGTCTAGCCGCTGCCTACCTTTCCAACTTCAGTTTACATCTGTCCACCCACCAACTGTGCTGTAGCCCCAAGTACTTCCTGCGAGTAGCTTGAGCATCCCAGACTCTTTTCTGCCTTAGGATTTCTGTACAGGCTGTGCCCTTGGCTGAGGGTCTTCTCCCCGTCTTTACAGGCTGGTTCTGTCTTATCATTCAGGTCTCAGCCTGCTTCTCAGAGAGACTGTCACCGGCTGCTCACGCTGAAGTTATACAGGCCCTCCCCAGCCCATTAGCCAGTTTATTTCTCCAAATGCTGCTCAACAGTACTGGAAATTTTTCTAATTCGTTTCTTAGTTTATTATCTGGCCCCACTGCCACCCCAACTAGAATGTCAACTTCCAAATGTCAGGGACTTTGTCTCCTTTACTGCTGTAGCCCAGCTCTGGGAACAGCACTGGGCACATAGACAGCACTCAGACATTTGTTGAATGAATGAGTAATAACACAATGTCTTCAAATATAAAACATAAATGGAGCCTACAGGACCCAGCACTTAAGGAATAAGAGAGCCATCATAGTGGGGCAGAGTCTAGGCAGTCTTCTAGGAAAGAGGCATTCTTATGGAAATAGTCTAATTGTATATTTTTCTTGCAAAGGATATCTCTAGGGTATCTGGGGCACTGGACGGTACCCCAGCCCAGTCATTGCTGATCAGGAAGCTGGGGGTTCCAGCTCTAGTTATGAGGAGATGGCCTTGTCACCACTGGACAGGCATGGCGGAGTAGCAGCCCTTGGGCCTTGGGTCCCAGGTGTGTGGTGTTTGGCAGCAGTGTTTGGATTCTTTCTTAAAACATGAATATGAATGTCTTTAGCAGACCTGCACTCTCCATTTTGCCACTCCATGCCTCTCCTGTTCGTCCTGTATCCAAACTCTTCTCATGTTTACCTTCCCTGTTAATCCCGGAGGACGTCTGAGCTTTGACCCCAGCCCTGTGTGAATAAGTGCTCTGTTCCCTAGCAGCCCAGTGGGCACTTTGGATGTTTTCACTGATTGAAGGGAAGTTGAAATACTACTGGTAAGTCTCAAGAACCAGCTTATGGCTAGAGGACAAGGTGTCAGCTTGTCTCACCTGCCCCAAAGGCAGCAAATGCCTGCTAAAGGGAGTTCTTGGTCCCAATTATGCAAATAACCTATGTGGTATAATTAGGAAGTGACCCTTCTGGGGTCCCGCTGTATGGTCGCAACCCAGCCTCTCTACCTAGCTTTTCCCGTGCCCTAGGGGCCAGCTAAACTTCTCACTGATTATTCCCTTAGCACTTACTTGCCATTTCTCCCACCTTTAACACTCTGACTTATGAGACAGGAGATGCCTCACTGTCTACCAGTATCTTAGAATCATGTTTCCATTCTTCAGCCTCTGGCCTTCTTAGCTGGTCAGCCCACAGGCTCAAAATAGAACAACCAGCGCTGTTTGTCATGATGGTATTTCTATACTTATTAGTAAAATATTGTAAACAATTAACAGAGCTAGTCAGAATTTTACACCTCCCCCAAAACCTCCAGTATCATTTTCAGTGACAATTTCAAGATCTGTAGACTCCTGGGAAACTTCAACTTGACTGGTTTTATATATACCCACAAGGCTAAAATCAACTTTAAATAGCATGTCAAATAAAGCACAACTTAGAAAATTTTAACAAAATCTAGTTCTAGCCTTTAGCATAATCACTATTTTAATTATACATTGTTCAGTCTGTTTTCAGTGGAACAGAAAATTATTCTCTCACATCTGTGATCAGGAAATTGTTTCATGAATGGAATTGGGTATTTTACCTAGGAATTATGTTCAAACATCATTTACAGTTGGTTTATACCAGACTTCGAAAACACCAGTACTAAGCATGTATGCAAGTTTAACTTGATGGATGAGAAAATTGTGCCAGGACCAGATCCCACCATAACATCACTAGAATTGGATCAAATTGATATTATATGCCTCCTGATAGGGTACATCGTGTTCAGGGATATTCCTGCAAAAATGCACATTCTAATTTGCTGGATGTTAAAACATCCAGCAACGGGCTTCCCTGGTGGCGCAGTGGTTAGGAATCCGCCTGCCAGTGCAGGGGACATAGGTTCGAGCCCTGGTCTGGGAAGATCCCACATGCTGCAGAATGGCTAAGCCCGTACATCACAACTACTGAGCCTGCGCTCTAGAGCCCGTGCACCACAACTGCTGAAGCCCGCATGCCTAGAGCCCGTGCTCCGTAACAAGAGAAGCCACCGCAATGAGAGAAGCCCACGCACCACAACGAAGAGTAGCCCCTGCTCACCGCAACTGAAGAAGGTCCGTTCGCAGCAATGAAGACTCCACGCAGCCAAAAGAAATTAAAAAAAAACAAAAATAACGAAACATCCAGCAAACCCAAATTGAGAGAATATTCTACACGATAGCCACCCTGTACTCATAAAAGATGTCCCAGTCATGAAAGGTAAGACCTTTTTCTATAAGGGACGTCATAGGAATGATTGGCAACATTTGAACAAAGTAGAGGATCAATGTTAAATTCCTGATTTTGCTAATTATACCGTGGTTATGTAAGAGAACGCCCTTGTTTTTAGGGGCCATACACTGAAGTATATAGAGATATAGGGGAATCTTCTCTGTAACTTATTCTCAGACCGTTCAGAAAGAGAAAGAAGAGAAAAAGCAAGTGGTAAAATGTTAATAGTTGGGAAATCTCAGTGAAGGAGATGTAAGAATTCTTTGTACGAATCTTGGCACTTTTCTCTAAATCTGAAATTATGTCAAAATAAAAAATTTATAAGAAATGATGCCAACGGGATCATACTCGTGAACTCATCCCCAGGTTGATGGAGATAGGAAGAACCCAGACAGTGGTTTTTCCTGTCCCCATCAACCTGAGGATGAATTCCCTTAGTGTACCCTGAGTGTACCTCTGTGCTCTGGGTCTGGAGAAGCCAGAGAGGACCATGCTGAATGAAGAACACAGGGGGAATGTAGAAGGAGAGCCTGGGCTTGGTTGGGAGGCCCAGACTGAACACAGTCATGTTTGCCTACTGCTTTTCCCAAGCCAGGCAGCAAGGCCCTAGAGGCAAACTCACTTGGCCCAGGTCCTTAGGAGAGGCAGGGCCAGGCTAAGACTGCAGGGTCTCAAGCTGCCTTAAGTCCTGGAGACCCTAAATCTTAACACTTTCTTTCCTACCCCCCGCCACAAAAAAATGTAGTTTCCCAAAAGAGGACCCTGAAAACCCAGTCACTGATCACCTGTTTCTTTCTCCAGATACACAGTTTCCTCCTCTTTCTTCTTCCCTCGGGTTCTCTAGGAGAATTTCCATTGTGACATTTTCGGTTAAGTAGCACTTTATTACAGGCTTAAATGTTCCTGTGGCTCCCTGCTTAACTCTTTCCCTCCACCTCTATAATTAAGCCTGGCATGGTTACCTTTGGTTAAGGTTACTACTGAAGGGCACATTATAAGTTGAATCCAGGTCCTGGGTAGACTCTGATGTGATAGCACATAGCCAAAAATAACTGGCCTGGACTATAAACTCATCTCCTACTTCGGTGTTCATAAGAGGTGAGTTTGACCGTCAACCCTGCTGTCAGGATACCATCCTCAGGAGTCGATTCACCTTTTGTATTCCAGACTGAGATGGAAAAATAGCCAGTAACGATGCTAGCTAGCCACACTGCTTTCTACAACACATTAATAGAATTTGGTAAATGTTCCCTTTGGAGAGTCATCATCTACATGAGCATGTTGATTAGCATATTAAAGGTTCCTCGAAGTCCTGCAGAAAAGGAACAGGTAACTTCTTTGACCCATCTTAATTGACTGGGCGACAGTTTGAACATCTTAAGGAACAGGAAGCAGGAGCCTGTATTGATATTCACATTACTGAGTTTTAGAGATGAATGCCTCAGCAACATTGACTTTTCCTTAGAGGTCTCTGGGCCTAAAAATAGTCAGACTCCAGTGATTTCTCTTGCTTTGTCCTTAGCTATTCATCACCAGCCATTTAATGAGCTCCTCTATGACTAAACAGTTTGTGCTGGGGATACAAAGATGGAGGACAGCTCAGTCCTCAAGGACTTTCCTTAGAGTTAGGGAGGTAAGGTACATAAACAAACATTTATCAGTGCCAAATGAATGGTACGAGAGGTACTCCCAGAGAAATAGGAGAACACGCTGGGCTTAGTCATCTAAGAAGTCCTAGGTAGGCTTTAGACAAGCCGAGAGGCTGCAGAATGTTTTGAGCAATGAGAAATGCAACATGGGTGGTGCAGTGAACTGAATAATTAGCCTAAAGTAGGTGGTTCAAATAGAATAGTTGTTTCCAAACTTTAACATATATCAGATTCACTTGGAGGGCTCGTTAGAACACAGTGCTGGGCCACCCCCATAGTTTCTCATCCGGTACCTCTGGAGTGGGACCCAAGAATATGCATTTCTAACAAGGGCCCAGATGATGGTCACATTGCTGGTCTGGGGACCACAGTTTGAGAACCTTGGATTATCAAAGAGTGGAAGCTCAGAGAGCTGGAAAGGTGAGCTCAGGCCTGACCACGGAGTACCTTAAATGGCAGGCTGACAAGTTAGACTTTGTTAATCAAGTTTTGAACAGGGACTTGCCCAAAGCAATAGAATTGTTCTGGTAGCAGAGAGATGTCGAATGGATAAGAGAAAAAGACTAGCTGCAGAGAAACCAATTTGGAGGTTTTTACATAGTTAATTAAAGCAAGTGTATTTAAAAGCTCTGAATTAGGGCAGTGACAGCAGGAATGGAAAGAGAAATATTCTTGCAGAAATCTTTGTGAATGAAGAATTAGCTTGCAGGACAGAAAAACTGAAAGGTAGTCTTGGTCATTCTCTGAGAGAGTATTCAGTTATATACGGTAACTTGTATAATGTTATTTTGAGGCTTTGTGAGTATTACTGGAGCTGAACTTGTTTATGTTCACACATTCTGAAAAGTGGAAAATGTTACCATGTAAGGTAGTAGGGTAAGTTATTTTAGAGAGCTTACATTTAACCCACTTGAGGGCTTATTTGAAGGCCTAGGGGAAAGCTCCAGTGTGGATACATCATGGACTCAGGAGTGGCCCTATTTTACCATGGAAATTTGACTTCCCTGCCAGGCGTACACTTGGGAGGGTGGCATATGAGGAGAGGCCAGAAGAAGACACCTTCCCCAGCCTTGGGACTTGGCAGTTACCATGTGTCCTGATTAGAAGACCTCCTTGTGCTCGTGATACCTTTAGAGAAGAAAACGGATCCCCGGTGACCTCAGTTCCTACTGATCCACTGATTCTTGTAGCCCTATTACAAGCCCATTACTTAAATAAAAAGTCTGTATTTAGGTTTTATACTAATATGACGTGTCCTTTCTTCAGTCTCAGTTTGGAAAGTTCTACCACACTCTTCTGGTGGTGATGTTTTGAACAGTTCAGAAGCCTTTTAGGAGAGTTCCCTACTCCACAGTTTAGGAAACAATGTGCCTTTCCTCTCCAGAGGCTGTGGACGAGTCTGAGAGAATGAAACGGGCATATCGATGGAAGTCGTATCTGGAGTATTTGCTCTCCGAAGGGCGACAGAGCTGCTTTCACTGACTTTTGCCTGCTCTGACATGTCAAGCTGCAGAATCTACCCCTGGAACGTAGAGAGAGAATTTTTAGCCCTTAACTTCTAAAGCCAACTAGGGGGACTAGTGAATCACGTGATCCAGTGTGACAGCCTGTCATAGCACTGGCCTTGCGTGTTTAGGATGTGCTTGTCTGGGGTCGGGGGAGGGCACGGACTCAGTGCCCTTTGAGGTTGCTCCTCCCTCTGTCTCTGACTCAGAGAGAAGATTACACGGGAAGCTGAGGCCAAGGAGACCTGAGGACAGGCAGTTGGAAACTTCATTTTACTCTCTGCATCCGGTGGCATCCTGATGGAAGTCAATGCAGGGACAGGGCACTGAAGGAACCAGCAGTAGTCAAGGGAGATCTGGACTGAATTAGAACAGAATTCTGAAGAGTTCATTTAGATGAAAGCCGGAGGTGCTGACTTTTCACCCTCATGGAGACTGTTTTGTCTGTTGGAAAAGATCTTGATGTGAAGAGCGTATGTCCCAATGGGCTCTGAAGATGAAAAGGCTTTCTGCGCTATATGGATGCCACTGGATTTGGAATTGTTCCTGTGGTTCACATTTCTGTGCACATGCTACCAGGATAGGAAGAGCAGTATAGGGAAGAGAAGGGAACCAATAAGTAGGAATAAAGTAAGATAGAGCCTAATGCAATGTGCTCTTGGGACTCAGAGTGGTCCTTCATTTTGTGTTCCTAGTTTAATGGGAAAAATCAGACACAGACATTATAAATCGTAGAGATTTAGATGTGAAAAAATGTATAAAAAACCCATAAAGCCTGAGTAGAGTGAACCTAGTTGCAGGGCAGGAATAAAGAAGTAGGCGTAGAGAAATGGCCTTGATGACATGGGGTGGGAGGGCAAAGCTGGGGCGAAGTGAGAGTAACATCGACATATATACACGACCGGATGTAAAATAGTTGGCTGGTGGGAAGCAGCATAGCACAGGGAGATCAGCTTGGTGCTTTGCGATGACCTAGAGGCGGGTAGGATAGGGAAGATGGGAGGGAGGCACAAGAGCGAGGGGATATGGGGACACGTGTATGCATACGGCTGATTCGCTTTGTTGTGCAACAGAAACTAACACGGTATTGTGAAGCAATTATACTCCAATGAAGATCTATTTTAAAAAAGGGTGAGTTGGCAAAGGACTCATTGGAGAAGAAATTCCTGAACTAAGTGTGTAAAAGCTATGGCTTAGTAAGCAGGAGGCAGGGGCTTGCACTATGCATTTGAGACTTGAATCTGGCTAAGGGATGGGGGAAGGAATACCCTGAGGCCAGGTGTTTGCCAGCTTTAGTCTAACATTGTGGTAGGAGCAATCGCAAGGGCAGCAAGTTTCCTAGTGTTAAGAGACAGTGTTTCTGCACCAGGCCGATTCTCCCCCTCCCCCATGTCCTATTGCTGTCACCATAGCATCCTTCTTCTGGCACCAAGTGGCCCAGACACCAAGATGGGCAACCAAGTGGTTTTCAGGGAAGCCAGCCATGCCAGGACCTGGTGGTACATAGCCTCAGGACCTCTGCTGAAAGTGCAACCAGGAGATGGGCTTTGCTAAGCATTCTGCTAAAAGGCCTACCAGGGCCCTTCTCCTACATCATGAAAGATGTACTAATACTTACTGTAGGTTTTGTGCTCTCCGTGCCTACAAACAATTGAATTTATGGATTTGTTACCCAGAGAATTTTCACCCTGACCTTCCCATCATACACCCTTCTCTAGATTTGCAATTACCAGTGTGAAAAAAATGTATGTGTGATACTTCTATGATTTTTATATTAAGTAAATTATTTATAGAAAGCCAAAGGAGACGAGAATGTCTGGGTACATAATCTATTCAGGCAGATGTATTGAAATGCATTTACCTTATATAGCTCAAGCCACGGAGAGCAATAAGGATGAGTTTACAGTGATTCTTGTATCATTGGAGCTAAAGCAAGACAAAAGGAATTTAAAGGACTTTTCTGTAAATATCTAGTGATGTTAGGAATTTTTGTGATTTCTTCTGATATCAGCTACCAGAGTCAAAGCTTCCAATGCAATATTATGATGAATACCAGGGAGATTTTATAGACCTGTTGTCCAACTAGATGGTGGATGATGAGGTATGACTAATAAAGAACAGCTAGACCCCCTATTTTTTTTTTTTTTGACATCTTTATTGGGGTATAATTGCTTTACAATGGTGTGTTAGTTTCTGCTTTATAACAAAGTGAATCAGTTATACATATACATATGTCCCCATATCTCTTCCCTCTTGCGTCTCCCTCCCTCCCACCCTCCCTATCCCACTCCTCTAGGTAGACCCCCTATCTTTTAGCAATTACATAATACAGTATGTGGAAGACATGCCTTTGGGGTGTGATTGAATACCATCACTGAACTCCAGAAGAACAGACTGAAATGAGTTTTCCTTCTTGAGTTGTGCCTTTGAAGTCAGTGTAGAAAATGGTGGGCCAGCTTAGTGAGTTATGCATCTGGGGTACTCATAATCCACCAAAACCTTGGATGCCACCTGTACATATGTGAACTCTATGGGGTCCCAGCCTAGCACTTGTAAGGACACCACTCCTGGTCTTCGGGGCTATTAAACCCATACAACTAATAGAACTGTTTTCTCTTTTTGTCTAGGACATGTGGTCCTTCTTTACTTTCAACTCACTTTGAGGTCAGTGGAAAGCAGAACCAATATTTTGTGATTAGAAAAAATAATAGATATCAGTCCTGTGGATGCAGCCATAAGGCATTTGCCATATCCTAAATTTGCATTTCTGTGGTGACTTGTACACAATGTATCCTTTCAGAATAGTTTTACAAAATTTACATGAAACCAAAAAGGGTAGAAGACTTTTTTAGGTGTAACATAAAAAGTGAAAGAAATAATGAAGCAAAACATTTTAGAAAGAAAATTGAATTTATGAATGAGCAAAGTTTCTAGTATCTTCCTGCACATCGTGAAGAGGTTTCAGGAATTCCTCACCAAAATGAAAGTTGTAGATTCTTGTGGAAGTGGTATGTTTAATTAAAAAATACATTTCAAAAAAAAGAAAGTTTTCATAAACAATATGCCACTGTGGAAGGAAAAAAAATTTCTAGTATATTCGGTTACTATGCATGTGGTACACAAATATCTTATATATATATTTTTTTTTTTTTTTTTTTATGCGTTACGCGGGCCTCTCACTGTTGTGGCCTCTCCCGTTGCGGAGGACAGGCTCCGGACGCGCAGGCTCAGCGGCCATGGCTCACGGGCCCAGCCGCTCCGCGGCATGTGGGATCTTCCCAGACCGGGGCACGAACCCGTGTCCCCTGCATCGGCAGGCGGACTCTCAACCACTGCACCACCAGGGAAGCCCCACAAATATCTTATATTTTGATTGCTAATGAAGGACTTCCCAGCTAAAAGAATGTTTGACAGAGACAATGGACTTATTAGGACGTGCTCAGTCTGTAAACTCTCGTGGGCTTTTTTCCAATTTTCATCTTTATGTCAAGCAGACAGCTCTCATCTCCTGTGCTGCTTAGAAACGTGCTGCTGTAATTAAATTACCTAAAATTATGGAGCCTTTGTCCCAAGTCTTAGGCCAATAACATTGACATGTTTATTCTAACCCCATGATGGTATCTGAGACCCTAATATCAACAGCTGTTTAGTTGCCTGGTCATCAAGCCCATCAGAAGCTTGCATTCTGAGGGATAGATACCCTGCAGATAAAGAGACACATGTCATCTCCAGGGAGTAACCTGTGCTGCCTAAACTTCTTAATGGTGGGAGGGTGGACAACAATGACATGGTAGCCCAAGGATGTGACTACCTTATTCTCCAATGAGATTTCAGGCATTGATCGTAGGAGTGGTTATTTGAAGTGGGGAGGGAGAGTAACACAGAATGGCAACTGGTAGCCTGAAGTTTTTCTTTGTTTTCATGAGGTACTTTGAGGTTAAAAATGGCTTACATTACTAGAGTCTAGCCTTTAGAGGAACATACAGATGGAGTGAAGGAAGATACAGAATAGAATCACAGACATGGAACTAGGGGAGATAGTTATGGTTTTATTGATTTTTATTTAACTTAGATGGTACTTCCAGTGGAATTAGACACTGTTATAAGCACTTCACAAATATTAATCCTGATAACAACCCTATAAGATAGATACTAATATTATCTTCATTTACTGATGAGAAAACCAAGAAACACAGAGATCAAGTAATTGGCCCAGAGTCACAGAGCTAGCCAGTGGTAGAGCAAGACTTTGAATGCACTCTGTCTAATTTGTCCATTTTGTAGATGAAGAAACAGAGGCCTTTCTGTCCAGTGCTGCCATCTCTCTGTTGCAATCCATAGAGTAGGCACCAGTAGATTATTCTTTTTTTTTTTTTTTTTTTGTGGTACGTGGGCCTCTCACCGTTGTGGCCTCTCCCGTTGCAGAGCATAGGCTCCAGTCGCGCAGGCTCAGCAGCCATGGCTCACGGGCCCAGCCGCTCCGCGGCATGTGGGATCTTCCCGGACCAGGGCACAAACCCGTGTCCCCTGCATCGGCAGGCAGACTCTCAACCGCTGCGCCACCAGGGAAGCCCTACACCAGTAGATTATTCTTGAATCATATAATCAGGGCGGGAAAAGTATACCAACAGAGTTTTCTCTTTTAATCAACTTGAACAAAATATCATTAAAAGATGAGTGTTGGTGTCAAGAATTCTCTAGTCATTGGTAAAGCTTTGGAACATGTTCTGTGACCATGCATCAAGTCTTCTATTCTTAGGTATTAAGGAAGAAATTGGGCAGTTTAGAGAGGTGGCTTGGAAATTGAAGGAAGCATGGATAAAAAATATTATGGAAGTCTGCTGGTGGCTAAGAGTTTGTTGTTTGTTGGCTTATTTATATAGATTTTCTTGATTTCATTAGTATCTTCATATTCCCATGACCAATCATGGGAATTCATTCAACTCATGCAATTCAGAGTCTATGAAGTTGGACCTCCAACCTCATGGATTACCCTGCCAAGCTTCCTGTTTTTCCAGTTTGTGGCTGAGAAATCAACTATAGGATGCATTTCCTATTGGTCTAGAGGCACTGGATTTTACCTTTTTATTTCTTCTCCTTGAAACATTCTATTTCATCTCAACTTCATTCTTTGAAGTAGGTGTTTTGGGTTAGGGAGAGCACATTTAATTTTTCCAGAGGAAAATTATGTACTAATGGTGCATATTGAAACACCTAGAAGAATACAGGAAGATGAGAACTTTTGCACATGGTTGGTGGGAGTAAATCAGAGAGCAATTTGGCAGTACCTAGTGAAGCTGGTGATGTGTATTCACTAAAACCCAGCAGTTTCATCTTGAAATACATGCTTTAGAATTGAGAGCTGTGCTCCTCAATGTGCGATCTATAGATGGTGAAGGTTTGTGAGCTATGTTTCCAGTCCACAGGGAGATAAATACAGAAAATGAGAGTGAGCATTTACTATACTGTGTTTGATACTGTAGCTTTGTAGTATAGTCTGAAGTCTGGGAGTGTGATTCTTCCAGCTTCATTCTTCTTTCTCCAGATTGTTTTGGCTATTCGGAGTCTTTTGTGTTTCTGTTCAAATTAAAAATTTTTTTGTTCTAGTTCTGTGAAAAATACCATTGATATGGATTGCATTGAATCTGTAGATTGCCTTGGATAGTATGGTCATTTTAACAATATTGATTCTTCCAATCCAAAAACACGGTATATCTTTCCATCTGTTTGTGTTGTCTTCAGTTTCTTTCATCAGCGTATTATAATTTTCAGAGTACAGGTCTTTTGCCTCCTTAGGTAAGTTGATTCCTAGGCATTTATTTTACTCTTTTTGATGCAATGATAAATGGGATTGTTTCCTTAATTTCTCTTTCTGATATTTTGTTATTAGTGTATGTAAATGCAACAGATTTCTGTATATTAATTTTGTATCCTGCAACTTTACTGAATTCATTGATGAGCTCTAGCAGTTTCCTGGTAGTGTCTTTAGCATTGTCTGTACATAAGCATCGTGTCATTTCCAATTTGGATTCCTTTTATTTCTTTTTCTTCTTTGATTGCTGTGACTAGTACTTCCAAAACTATGTTGAATAAAAGTGATGCAAATGGGCATCTTTATCTTGTTGCTGATCTTAGAGGAAATGCTTTCAGCTTTTTACTGTTGAGTATTGTTGTTGGCTGTGGGTTTGTCGTATATGGCCTTTATTATGTTGAGGTATGTTCCCTCTATGCCCACTTTCTGGAGAGAGTTTTATCATAAAGGGATGTTGAATTTTATCAAGAGCCTTTTCTGGAACAGGATAGAGCGCCCAAAAATAAACACATGCACTTATGGTCAATTAATCTACAACAAAGGCAAGAATATACAATGGAGAAAAGACAGTCTCTTCAATAAGTGGTGCTGGAAAAACTGGACAGCTACACGTAAAAGAACAAAATTAGAACATTCTCTAACACCATGTGCAAAAATAAACTCAAAATGGATTAAAGACCTAAACATAAGACCGGATACTATAAAACTCCTAGAGAAAAACATAGGTGCAGAATACTCTTTGACATAAATCACAACAATATTTTTTTGGATCTCTCCCCTAGAATAACAGAAACAAAAGCAAAAATAAACAAATGGAACCTAATTAAATGTAAAAGCTTTTGCACAGCAAAGGAAACCATAAACAAAATTAAAAGCCAACCACAGACTGGGAGGAAATACTGCGAATGATGGTACCAACAAGGGATTAATTTCCAAAATATACAAATAGCTCATACAGCTTAATATCAAAAAACCAAACAACCCAGTCAAAAAATGGCCAGAAGAGCTAAATAGACATTTCTCCAAAGACATACAGATGGCCAACAGGCACGTGAAAAGGTGTTCAGTATCGCTAATCATTAGAGAAAGGCAAATTAAAACCACAGTGAGGTATCACCTCACACTGGTCAGAATGGCCATCATGAAAAAGTCTACAAATAACAAATGCTACAGAAGAGGTGGAGAAACAGGAACCCTCCTACACTGTTGGTGCGAATGTACATTAATGCAGCCACTATGGAGAACAGTATGGAGATCCCTTTAAAAAGTAAAAATAGACTTATCATATGATCCAGTGATCTCTCTCCTGGGCAGACATCCAGAGAAAACTCTAATTTGAAAAGATACATGCACCCCAGTGTTCATAGCAGCACTATTTACAATAGCCAAGACATGGAAGCAACCTAAATATCCATTGACAGATGAATGGATAAAGAAGATGTGGGGTGTGTGTGTGTGTGTGTGTGTGTGTGTGTACACATGCACAATGGAATATTACTCAGCCATAAAAAAGAATGACAATCATTTGCAACAACATGGATGGACCTAGAGATTATCATATTAAGTGAAGGAATTCGGACAGAGAAAGACAAGTATCATAGGATATCACTTACATGTGGAATCTAAAAAAATATGATACAAATGAACTTATTTACAAAGCAGAAATAGACTCACAGACATAGAAAACAAACTTATGATTACCAAAGGGGAAAGTGATGGGGGAGGATAAATTGGGAGTTTGAGATTAACATATACACTCTACTGTATATCAATTAGATAAACAATAAGGACCTACTGTGTAGCACAGGGAACTATATTCAATATCTTATAATAACCTATAATGGCAAAGAATCTGGAAAAGAATATATATGTATATATACACATATGTATGTATAACTGAATCACTTTGCTGTACATTTGAAACCAACACAACTTTGTAAATCAACTATAGTTCAATTAAAAGAAAGATTAAAAAAAACTGAAGCAAATATGGCAAAAATGTCTACACTTAAGTCTACACTTAATCATATCTAGGTGGTGGGTATTTAGATGTTAAATTTTTTCTATATTTTCTTCTATTTGAAAAATATCTCATAGTGGGACTTCCCCGGCGGTCCAGTTGTTAGTTAAGACTTCGTGCTTCCACTGCAGGGGGGTGAGGGTTCGATCCCTGGTTGGGGAACTAAGATCCCACATGCTGAGTGGTGCAGCCAAAACAAAATGAAAAAAATAAAAATATCTCATAGTAAAATCAGCCTCAGAATATTATTTTTTCTGATCTAGGAAGCAAGTTGGACATACCAGGGAACTTTATTCCTTGCAGTGTCCAAGGACACATTTGTCTTCCCAGTGACGTAAAAACAGATACCAATCTCATGGGCAGTTTTTAATGCCTCAGGGCTGAAGAGGAAGCATTGGTTCGGAACCCTGGAGAGATGTAGAGGTGCCTGGCTTCTGGTCCTAGCTTTATGACTAACTAATTTGTGACCATGGATTTCCCATATACAAGCTTTCATTGCCTTATCTGTAAAATTAGTGAGACTGAGATTGTTTTCAGCATTGAAATTTAATAACATATAAATTATATATAAATGTCTATACGAAATGTCTCATAGACTAACAACCTGATGTTCTTTTTTTACAATAATTATAGAGGCTAACAGAATTCATGGAGTAGACACAGATGTGGGAATAAGATTAAATATATGTGTAGTAGAGTCAGATCTCGGTTTAAATTTTGCCTCTCTGCCACACTAATGATGACCCTGGGTTTCCTGGAACACTCTGTTTCCTAAGATGATACTCATACTTAGTACCTGTCTCAGCTTGGAAAGATTTGGTGAGATAACAGTATTACTGTTGTAGTTGTTACAGATGAGTCAGTTAGCTGTTGTGCCCGGAAAGGTATTAGAATAAATTCTCAAACAGCTCATTGCAGCCACCTCTTCCAAAGATGGGGTGAGCATCACCTGGCAGTTATCCTTTGAAGTAGCAATAAACCAAGTACACATTTTCTAGACTAAACGATGCCACATCTTTTTGTAACCATGCATTCAGAGTGATTTAGAAATAGTCCTGTCTCAATACGGGACCCTAACTAGATGACAAGTTAGAGATTGCTTCCAACTCTTCAGTTCTCTTTTATTTGGGCTGTGGTTGAATGGCCCTGATGGTTTACACAGAATAAACTTGAAACAAAATTGAGGATACTCTTGATTTTTAATTTGTACTTTATAATCCGTACACTTGCCATTAATTTGTACAGAATGCACCAAAGCAGAATCAGATGATAGAGAGAGGAGGAGAATGGTCAGTCAAAATTTGCATTCATGAATCTCAAAGCCAGGCTGTGGTTTGTCATGGAGCAGAACACTTAGGCAGTCATCCGTCTTGCTTAGTGACACAAGGCACAGTTAATGTGGCTGGGCCTCTAGCTCTGCTGACACAACATATGCTGATAAATCTAAGGTTTGAAGGCTTGGATTTAACAGACTTGTGGTATCCCAGGGGCCTGGTGAATGAAAAGCCTCTGTGGCTTATCAGCAGAGAGATAAGAGGCCCAGGTCCCACTGCTAGTGCTGCAGTGGTGCTGCTGAGATGTTTATCACCCGGGCTTCTGAGAACAGGAGTTTGACCCATACCAAACACTTCAGAAATAATGTCAACACACCCAAGACCACAGCCAGCACAGAATTCTCTGAGATAAGATTACAGCTTTGTCCTTAAAGGGATGTCAACCAAGTCAGTCGATGCCTAAATATTCCCTGAGCTGGGCAACCCTATGAGTTATCCTTCATACCAGGGGGCTTTAGAAGCTCAATTTTTAATGCTTCTACATGCAGATATTCTGTTCTTGTTTTCTAAAGTATGCACAGAACTCTAACCATATCTAAGAAAGTTCCCGCAGGGTCAGGAGCCTGAGCTTGGTGCCTGTGAGATCAGCCGGTTATAGAAGCTGGAGGCAGCTCTTGACTGGCAAAAATATTTATTCTTTTTATTTTAAGATTTGGTTTCTAATGTATTGGACAGGTCTAGGCCGTCGGGCCTCCCAGGCCAGGTTAGACCTCTAGTCTCGGTCTAGGATAAAGTCATTACTGTATAGGAAAAGATGATTCGGTCTTTGAGACAAGTGGGTGTAAAAGGCCAAGGCAGTACTTTTTATAAATACCTAGTCATGCGTTTGGTTTAACTAGCAGTATGCAAACTGGTACCAGGGCCACAGGGCCCATCAGGGGTTGAGGTGAAGCTGGTCAGGTATTCTCCCAAGACCTCTTTGGCAATGAGAAGAAGCAGCATAAGAGAGACAACTCACCTGTGATGTGTCATCCAGATACTAACTGTATCACTTCTTGCTTTAAAATGCCTCCCATTCATTCCTTTGTCCTCCCCGTGTCCTCCTAGTGTGGGCTTCTAGATTCCAATCCCTCTTCCCAGGGCTATGTTGTCTGTAGTTACCAGATTAATTAAAAAACAAACAAGCAAACAAAAGCCCTTTTTGCCCCCTTTCCCATTAGCGTCTCACAATAAAGTTCATACTCCTCTAGTTTACTATTAAATGTTTTCACTCTTCTTTCTGTCCAGTTTCTCCTCTGTTCATCTTTATTTCATTGGAAGGGTCTGCTTAAGGGCTGTGTTCACTTGTTTTTCCATTTTCCCGCCTCTGTGCTTTTGTTCCTGCCATCTCCCGCTTTTGGAATTCCTTCTCCCTTCCCTTCTACTCAGACACATCTCTTCCGTTAAAGGTTTTCAGACCAGTCCTGCCTGCGCTGATCTGACCCTCCTCTCAGCTCTGCTTCCTTATGGTCTAGAGCCCATGCCAGCCCTTTGGCAATTAACCACATACTGCTTTGTGCATTTATCTTTATTTTGCGTGCTGTCTTGCTCTTTGGCACTTCTCTTTCCCTCTTTGTGTGTGTTCGTGTGTGTGTGTGTGTGTGTGTGTGTGTAGCTAGATAAGGCATCTATGAAAATAAAATCTGTGTCTTATACAACTTTATAATACTCATAGGTGCTCTATGACATTGTTACTGGTTGATGGTTCTTGCTTAGAATCTTGATTTTGCAGGAGTCTTTGTCTTCTGTCTGCAGCTGGCCTTGACATTCTGCCTGGTGCCCTAGCTTCCTGGGGTTGGAGCTGTCTTTCTCCCAGGCTGGCAGCCTGCCTTAACTGCCCCTGACACGCCGTGTCTGTCTATTCTTTTTCCTCAGATGCGTACTCTCACTCAAGTGAAAACGGAGGCAAGTCTGAGTCGGTGGCCAACCTGCAGGCCCAGCCCTCCCTGAACTCCATCCACAGTTCCCCTGGGCCCAAGCGCTCCACCAACACCCTGAAGAAGTGGCTGACGAGTCCCGTGCGGCGGCTCAACAGCGGGAAGGCAGACGGAAACATCAAGAAGCAGAAGAAAGTACGAGACGGTCGGAAGAGCTTCGACCTGGGATCTCCCAAGCCTGGGGATGAGACCACCCCTCAGGGAGACAGTGCTGACGAGGTACTTACTCGAAGCCCCGGAGCCTTCCATCGGGAGGGGTTTCTGATGTACCTCCTTCCTGGAGCCTCGAGAGGCATCCTTCCCCGGGGTTTGTAAACTAGCCAGACTCTAGTTCCCAGTAGTTCGTCTTCTTGGGCCTAGGTGATCTTTGTATTCTCAAGACATTGCCAGTTTGAATATAGTTCCCTGTGCTGTACAGTAGGACCTTGTTGTTTATCCATTCTAGATGTAATAGTTTGCATCTACCAACCCCAAACTCCCAGTCCATCCTTCTCTC